>NC_143188.1:14378482-14529464 GCF_047325235.1 Durio zibethinus | reverse complement strand
TGCCAAGTATGATGCAGGTGAGATCCGCGATGCCTGCGATCAGCAATGGCTAGAAGAATTTAAACCATTCTATAACGGTGAAGATGGTGAGTTATCAAAGCTTGCAGAAAACTCATCTTGGTTCTCTGGATATGATCGTTGCAATATATAAATCACATTTAACTGCAGAATAGTGTATGTATTTTTACTAATAGTTTCTGTCATATAGCTTAAAAGTAGACTTGGCAATTCGTGTATTCTTCCCAAGTTTTACACAAAAATCATGTTATAATTTGTGTCAACATAGAAAACACAAAATGCATTTTTTGTTTTTGTTAAACCCATACATCTTTTGCTAAAATTTTAACCCATATCACCTTCGTCTCTTTTTTAATATATCATATTTGTGTACTGCTTCCATGTCGTGTTTTAAATGGTAAACTTTACTCCAAAGTTCTTTAAATTGCCAAGTCTACTCCAAAGTTAGACTAGTTCTCTTGCCAATCAAGGGGACCATTTTCCTGGTTCCCTTATTTGTTCTTTGTAATCAAATTCAAATTCTTTCATTTCTTAAGAGTTGAATGAATGATTTATTTCTTTTTACCATCTCTTGGCAACAAAATGTAACACAAATACGAGTAATGTGTACACATTCAAGCACATAAACAAACATCATGGATCATATGTTTACTATCCATATTTCTTCCACATTCCACAATATGGCATTGCAGAGACAGAGAAATATAGATTTTTTTTTCCTTTTTGGGTGGAAAATTTAATGTGAACTATCTAATAAGATTGTCAATTTTAGTACAATAATAAAAAAGAAGCAAAGAAAAAAATTAAGACACATTAACAGAAACATGTTTGTAATCTTGCAACAAAATTGTAAGTGTAAAAACTTTTAGCGGTGTTTGGTTCTCGAATTTATATTTCAAGAGAAAAAGTAATTCTTAGGAAGTGTGAATTCCGGGGAAAAAGTGATTTTTCTATCATGAGAATATTAGATTCGTATGTTTAATTCGTAGAATTCATATTACATAATAAATGTTTTTTACTATAATATTTTTCATTACATATGAATAACACGAGATAAATATTTTAATTGCCTATTATATTATCAATATTAAACATGTGACAACTATTAAACAACAAAAATAAAGAAAATTTTCTTTTTTATTATGTTAAAAATAAAGTGGTATATTATGAACAATATATATATATATATATAATAAAATTCAAAGACGACCTTTTTTTCATTATAATCACATTCTTTGACAAATAAAAAAAATTCATTATAAACAACTATAACATTTTTGTTATATAAATGCAGTGTTTAATAACAAACATGACGTTCTATCACAATAAACGCAATGTTTGGTAAAAAAATCAAGCACTACGTTTTGGTTTATAAACAAGCACACAAATACCATATTTTGATTTTGTAGATACGTAATTTTGTTCAAAGCAACTTGGTCATGTTCGATTGCAATTAAGATTTGGATGTATCAATTTTAACCAATTTGAATGTTTTGATTTAGTTTTAAAAATTCGAGCTCATTTTTACATTAATTAAGATTTGATTTAATTTGATTTTAAGCTAGTAGGATTTAAAGGCCCAACATAAATAAATATCAGTTCTTTTTTGGAGCCCACAATGTGGCCCATTTAAAAGTTTAGAAAAAAAACCCAAACATCGCCCTTTTTAAATGGCCCAAAACACGGTCCTTTTGGACAAGCCCAAAACAAACAAAAAAGAAAGAGAACAGTGAAGAGGGTTTTGCATGGGATATTATTGAAACAAGAGGAAGGGAACACGTGAATTTTAATAAAAGGCAAGGTTAGAAGTTGATAAAAAAAAGGTGATAGGGGAGGCGGCCAAAATAGAAAAAAGTTGAGGATTTTTAGCAGCTAAAAAAAAAAAAAGACACTTGACAAAGAGAAAGGTTGTGAGTCTATGATAAAAATAAAAAGATGATCTGCTATAAAGAGATTAGTAGAAAGATGATAAAAAAAAAAAAAAAAGAGACTTGGGAAAGAATGAGCAGGATGAGTTTTTAAGTAAAAAAAAAAAAAAGAGGTTTTTTATAGGGGAGTTGGTTGAAAACAAAAAGTAAGAAAAGAAGGAAGTTGGAACAAAAAAAAAAAATAAAAGGAAGAAAGCTTTGTAAAAAAAAATGATTTACATGCTAATCGTGTAAGACTAGAGAGTTAAAACATGAGTTTTCAATAATTAAGGGTGGGGGAGTTGAAAAAGGGTTTTTGAGGGAAAAAAAAAGAGAAAAAGATAACAACTAAAAATAGAAATAAGTTTTGTAAGGGAAAAAGAAAAGTTTTGGTAGTTAAAGAAAAATAGGTCTACTAGCGAAAAAAAGAAAAGCTTGAGAGGGGAAAAAAAGAACACAAAAAAAAAAGCTTTGCAGAGGAGAAATGTAAGAGCTTTCTTAAAAGTAAGAAGCCAACCCTAAAGAATTAAAATGAAGGTAACCTTTTACTCTTTTCAATTGATGTACCAGCATATAAAAAAAATTGACATATTTCTATATGGGGTTTACAGCATAACGTTACATTCATGTTTTACATTTGTAGTTTATAAGTATAAAAAAAAATTGCTTGCTTTCCATGAAAAACAATCCATAAACATGGTTTGGTTATTGCATATGGGAACATTAAGGCTTCCTTCTTTTTTTTCATATTTTTCAGTTGCTGTGTTAAAAATATGGTCATTTCATCCTAAACTTTCCAAGATAAAAGAAATGAAAAAGTTAATGTTGCTCTTAAAAGATGAGCTTTCAAAAATATAAAACCTTACCTATGAGTTCTTTGTTGAGTCTGGTTTAGTTGATAGTTTTTTGAAGACTTATAAAAATGAAAGTTGACCATTTAAAGGTCATGGCATTATGCAATGAAAATGAGTATTTTTTTTTAACAGTAGCATATAGTAGCAACGCATCCAAAACAGGGAAAGAAGTAATCTATGCTGGGGATTTTCTTTACCTTATCATAGCTTGTATTTGTCATTTGTTCATAGTTGCTGCTTATGACTATTATCTCGTTCTTCATTCATAGTTTGTATCTAGAACCTTAAAGGTCTATCTTCCCATGTTTGTTGTTTTGTTCCTGATGTGTGAGTTATGTATATAGACATGAGATTCATTTCTTTTCATGTTTGTTAGGTCGGTTGTGATAGGTTTGTTGCAAAAGTTTCATTTTTCATTTTATAAAAGCTTAGATTCTCATATTGAATGCATGCTTCTGAGTTGAGATAACAAAGGAAAAATCTTTTCTAAAAAATTTTTTGCCTATATGAAATAATAGGTAAAGGATAGCCTTTTTTCTTTTTCTTCTTAGACTTCGTGTATAACATTTCAAAGCCCCATTTTCAAATGTCAGGATCGATAGAGATCATTTGGACAAGTGGTGAGATTAGTTTATATGAGATTAAAAATAATAGTAAAATGAGATTAATTATTGTAGCTGTGAGATTGATTACTATAATGGTAAGATTAAAATTAATGGTGGGATATGTTTTTGAATGTAAAAACAGTGATCACAGTAAGGTGAAATATAATAAAAATATAAAATTACTATTAAAGACATTAGATTAAAATTGTATTAATAAATTTTATAATATATTTTATATTTATAAATTTAACAAATAATTAATAATTAATAAAATTATTTTTTATCAAATTATAAATTTGTTAAAAATTAATAATAATATATTTGTCCGTAAATATACATATATATAAGTGTAAATATATATTTATCCATTATTATAATTTTAAAAGTAAAAGAGGAAGAAAAAATGAAAAAGTTAGGATAATATTGGAAAAGAGAACTGTAAAGGACAAAAAACTTTCATTGGAAAAGGTAATGTTCGGTATGAAAATGAGGTTTCGATGTGAATTTTTTGTAATAATTGCACTACAATTTGATACCAAAATATCTTATTACAGCACGATTACACAAAAAAATTATGATAATCATGTAGAAATGTGGCTCTAGTAACATCTAAATTTGTCCTTAGTGCTAAAAATGGATGCTTTACTTTAAAAATGGAAACTTTCAAAATGAAAAAGAAAAAAAAAAAGAGGTTTTGGGTTTCAGAATCAGTTTGGTGTTTTTTCAATGAAAAACTTAGATTTTTTTTTTTTTTGTTTTTTAGGATTCATATGTTGTTTTGGCTATAAAGTAATAAGCTTTGTTTAAAAGTTACAAACTTTTTAAAGTTGAAGAAAGGGAAAATGTTTCATAGGGTCTTACGGTTTCAAAATTTGATTCACTAAGGTTATGATGTAGTTTTTGAAAGATTGAAACTTTGTTTTAAGGCTTACTATCCTCAAAGATAAAAAACCAAAAAAATCTCAAAATTTTTCAAGCTATGAAGGAAAATAAGGTTTCAAAAAGTTTTAGGTTTCAATAATTATCCCAATGTTTGGATTTGATTGTGTCCGTTTAGCATTACTGTTTGATGTTGTGTGATTAAAATTTTTTTTTTTAGCTATAATATATGAATGCAATAGATGGATTTACTTTGGTAATTTTTAATATTTGAATTATCTTATGTTTACTTAAATCTTCATTAGTTTAAGAAAAATGATTTTGACAATCATGCTGGAGGGAATTCAAATCATATTTTAAAAGATTAATTTTTTCAAATTCTGCCTAAATGTTGGAGAATTCAAAAAAAAAATCTTCACAAAATAAATAAAATAATAAAAAATAATAATAACATCTTTATCATTGTTTATATTTGCCTTTTGTTTGTTTAATAACTTGTTACATACATTAGTAATTTAAATTATCATATACATTATCATATTTAATTATATTCGTGCATTTATATTTGACATTTGCATTTTTGAATGTTCCTCCAAAAAATCAATAAACATCCAATTTTTAGAAAAATTATGAAAATCGAGCTTGTTTAGAAAGTTTGCCTAAATATTAGGATTTTTGGAGAGGTTCGTAAAAATTATGAAAAACCTTAAACCCTAACCCAAAACCTTAAAACTATCTTTTAATCCTAAATCTATCCAAACTTGAAATCCAATCCAAACACCTGAAGCCATCTCAAATTTTAAAGGATTCATATGACAGCCTTATATGAAGTAATTTGTTCTTGCCGCCTAGACGATGGAGTATTTGAAAATTTTTATTTCATTAAGTTTTTCATATAATTTCTTAACCCAAAGAAAATAATAAAATAAAACAAAAAAAGTAAAAATGGGATCTTAAATATAAATAATCGTATCTAAATTCTGCCTAGAGTTTAAGGAGTTTGAGTGGTCTCTTTATATTTAAGTATTTGATTCCAAAATTGCATTTCATCATCTTGCATGACATTCATTTGCACATTTTATTTTTAGATTATTGTATGCATCATTTTACATGCTCCTATTTTTAATTGTTACTATTGTTTCTTGATTAACTGTGGCATCATCCTTGTTTGCATAAAAATATTTTTTTCATGAAAAATTTAGCTAAAAAATATGAATTTGAAAATAAAACTAAAATAGCATTCTAAGAGAAATAATTCTTAGTTCTCTGCCTATATATTAGAAAGTCAAAACAATTTTCATCTGTAAAGAAAATTATTTTTATTTTTAATAAACGTTGTGGCAAATTTTAGGTAGAAAGAGTTATCTTTAAATTCTGCATAGATGTTGCATAGATGTTGAAGAATTTTAAGGTAATTCTTTAGCTTAAAGATTTTCACAATATTTTCAAATAAAGGTTTTTAATAAAATGTTTTTTTTTTAAGTGAAGAGAATTATCATTAAATTTCAAATTAAAATCACTTTTATCTAACACCAAGGATAACGGATAATTAATTGGTACATTTTTTTAAAACGGGAGTTGTGTGGGTATTAATTTTTCTCCACACGTAATTATAATTTCGAAAGCAGCTCTATTTTCAAAAACCAAATTTTTTTTTTGATAAATCTTGGATTCATATTTCTTGTTTTATTAAAAAGATAAACTTTTGAAGTGGTCAACCATACTTAACAATGATGGTGATTTCTTATTTTTTGATTCTCAAAAATTTTATATCTTGCCATCGGGTTCATAGCCTTACATGTTATGATAGGTTTTATAAACATAGTCTTTTAATTAAACATGATATTTGTGAAATTATAAAACATAGTGTTTGATAATTAAACAAGCATGAGGTTTTGAAATTATAAATGCAGTTTATGTATACCAACGATATTTATGCCATTATAAATGTAATGTTTGATAAATTATAAAAAAATTTTGATTTAACAAGCACGACATTTATCAAATAATAAACATAGTGTTTGATATTCTTTATAAACTTTTTTTTCAAAATCAAATTACGACTCTCTCAACATCTCTCGATATTCTTTATACCTTAAAACTTATGCTATTGAATCATCTCATTGCTGTCATTGTTGTCATTGCCATCACCGTCATTTCAGGTCATAAGTCATTTTTTCATTGTTCTTGTTTTATGAAACAATGTAAATAATAAGGTATTCGAAGATTGTTTTTGTTTTATTTGTCTTTTTCTCAATGTTCTTAATTTATTTATCTTTTTCCCATTCCATAATTATTTGTATAGATAAATTTATATAATGGATTCTGAAGAACATATGTCTATCTTAACCAAATATGAAGAAGAACATTTGGTTGACACATCATGTTTGAAGAACATTGATAAGCTAAAATGGATTTCACAATGATGAAATCACAACATTGAAAGTGATGTTGTGTAAAACAAAAAGGATGAGATTTAGGGTTTAACTATAGCTTTTGCGATGTTTAAAAAGGAAATGTGATTTATATCATGTTCAAATGTCAATTTATTTTGTTATTTTTACCTATTATCAACAAAGTTGTGAAACTAAAAAACATGATCATTGTTAGTTATTATACTTTTAGGTGATCAATTACTACATTTATCAATTACTACATTTTTATATATAAAAAAAGTAGTTATTGATATTAAAAAAATTTTATATTTATCAAACACTATGTTTTGACATAAAAAACTTAATTAAAAATATCTAAATATTCTATTATAAATATTATATCTATTACTATGTCTCTATTCTAAGATATACTGTTAATATTGAAAATATCAAATTTCTTTTTTAAATGATTAACTACGCTTTATATATAAAAAATGTAGTGCTTATAAAAATAAAAAACTATAGTTTATCAATGATTGATTTTATAATAAAAAACGTAGTTATTAATATATAAAAAAAATTTTATTTATAAAATATTACATTTTTATATAAAAAATGTAGTTAAAAGTATCATCAATATTCTATTATAATATTATATTTATTACTACATTTGGTGAAACGTCATCAACATTGAAAATATCTAATTTATTTTGTTATTATTTTAGTTGATCAACTACGTCTCATATATTAAAAACGTAGTACTTTTGAAAATAAAAAAAATTCAAAATCTTAAATTTATAGTAATTCACTACATTTGTTCTTTTATAAACATTATTTTTATTATATATAATTTACTACGTATCCAATTTTCAATCATATGACTTTGAATGCAACTTTCCATCCATAATGTATCTCGATTTATCATGTAATTATGTTAATTTTTAATGATAAAATAGATAAAAAAATTTATTATTGAGATCAAAAGTGAGATAAAATTTACTTTTCTCTAAAAATTTATAAAATTTACTTTCTTCTAAGAATCTTAAAAAATTCAAAGAAAAGTGGATTTCTTATTTCGGGTATTTTAACGTTGTTGGGAATCTTAAAATCTTCTTAAGAATTAGATACTGTGAACCAAATTAAAAAATTAGATTATGAAAAATAAAATTTCAAAAGGTAAACTAACTTTCTCCTGAACCAAACGTCATCTTAAAGAAAATGAATTGTTTAGCACATTTTATTTGGCTTACTTATTTATTGTTTTATTGCTTTTATGCTTCCTCAAATTTCACTATATAGTAAAAGCAACCAATGAAAAGTAAAATCATATTTATTGAAATGAATAAAATGAGTCTTATTTTTTAAATGATTTGTAAATTTAGTGAAAAATTTTTTTACAACCTATAGTTTGCTATGAACTTGGAATGAAAAAGTTTCCTCTCATCCTAAATTTTTTATATATAAGAAAAAAAATGAGTAAATGATTAAAAAGTAAAGTTAATTAAAAAATATCGACTTCATAAAGTAAGTCATGCCTTTGGTTATCCATTAGTTTGTTACTCTAACTACACTTGAGTTAATAAGTTAATCTGTTTTAATTAGTAAAAAACTTCATCTTTCAAATTTTAATAAAAAAAAGTTAAACATAAATATAATTTTCATGCATTACATAGTTTGTTTTATACAATAAGTATATTACATATAAAATAAAAATATTTTAAATGCATTACTTGATCTTAGTTAAGCATAATTTTATGCTTTGATTTGTTTTTATAATATAAAATAGTAGTATAAATAAAATCTTTTTATTATATGTTTTATTAAAATAAATTTATAAACTTTGGTAAAAAAAATTTATAAATTATTTTTTAAAAAAATCCAAAATTTGATGACCTAAAAATACTAAATCTTATCAAAATCTCATTTAAAATTTTTTGAATCGAGTCAAATCAATCACAACTCACCAGATCAATGGTTTTTTTTTCTTTTCACCTAAAAGGCAATCTTTTTCTTGTTTCATTTTTCCTTTTTTTCTCTCACTAAAATTTTAACTTCTCTTTAAGTGATTTTCAATTATCAAAAATTGTGTGTCAATCTCTTTTTCATCCCAAAATTTTACCATAAACTCTTTTTAATATTTCCGTTATTGTTCTAACCTCGAGCTTTTCAAAATAAGTGCCTAAAAGTCTAGATTTATAACCCAAGCTGCGATCTAAAAATCTTTAAAACACCTACTTCCATTGGTCCAAATAGCCACACTTTCTACTATATTTATCCATATCCCTTGCCATTTTTTTCTTTTAATTTTCAAGCCCCGAAGCATCCCTAATCTCCTAAAAACCAAAACTCCTTGTATCTATTTTGTTTTGTTTTTCTTATGGTTGTTTTTTCTTTTTTTTTTTTGCTCGTGTGATTTCTTTTATTAAGGGAATGATGCTGGTTATTGGTTTTTTCGTTATGTTTTACCTGTGTTTTTTTCTTAGCTAGGTATTAGGTCTTGGTCTAACTTTCTTCTATGATGGTCGCACTTTTTAATTGACTGCTTAAGTTAGTGTGGTAGTGGCTGATGGTTGTGAGAGTCATTGAGGGTTTGGATGATGAGACTTTGGTAGATTTTTTTTTTTTTTTGTTTTTAGTACTGTGATTGATGGTGGTTAGGGTAATGGGATTTTTTAGGCTTTTTTTATTTTTGCTTTATTTTTCATATGTTGTTTTTAATATTTTATTATTTACGTTTTAAATTATTTTGATTTTGATAAAGGGTGAAATAATCAATTTATAATATTCAAGAATTTTTTAATTTTTAATTATTTATATTTTAATAAGAAGTACAATGATCAACTCATAATATTCAAAGGATTAAATGATTATTATATAATATAAAAGAGATAAAATAGTTATTACCATAATTAGACACATGTCAACAAATAAATGCTTATATATCTAGAAAAAGCATTATAGTGCGTTAATATCCATTGGTAGCTTCTATTTGCATCCAATTTTTTTTTTCATACTTTTTTTTAAAAAAATTATTTTTAAATAAAATTATTTAATTACCTTTTCTTAAACTCTTTTTCATTTTTAAGTTTTCAAAATTACAATTTTGAAAGCTTTTAAAAGCTTTTGGATTTGCAAATTCATAAGTTTTTAAAAGTTTCTATATTAGATCGTTGAAATTAAAAAGAAATCTAATGACTCACATACATAATTTTTTTTATCAATTTATAAATGAGTTTACAATTAATTAAAACAAATTGTGTTTTTTCTTTGCAATATTGTGAAAATTCTTCAAGATATGAGATTTTTTTTCTCAACTAAAATTTTTCTTAAAGCCTAAATATAACTTTTTTTAATTTATTGTATAAGAAAATTAGATAATCTGATAAGTTACTAAATGTACATATTCGATAAGTTATAAAATTTACTAAACATACATATTTAAAGACTTTAAAATTGAGAAAAAAATAATTAAGTAATTTTATATAAAGACAATTTTGAAAAAAAAAAAGGTTGGATGTGAGGAGAAAAAATGGGAGTGCAAATAGAAGCACCCAAAAGCATTTTATGTTTTGCTTTGAATAACTTTTCAACCTTGTATTTTCCTACGTAAAGGATATTAATTATAGATAAAAAAAACTCCATGGTCCTCATCATCCTCTAGTTTAATAATAGTTTCAATATTGCTTTGTCCCAATATCAAGTCTATGAAACCACTCAAATCTCATTGCTTATTATCAAGGTAGGATTGTCGTAATTTTTTTTAATACTTAGAAGTTATAGGATTCAAATTCTAATCATTAAAATTAAAAGTTTAATACTTTACTAACATAATTCGTAATTGGTCGTTATAAGGTTTTCACACAATTGCAATCATTAGATATTAGTGCATTGGGTTCTTACATCAAAAGTCTTCATCCTTAGATGACTTAGATTGTCTGCCTACATTTTTTAACTTCTCTTTAAATTCATCACCTGCAATTCAGGTCATAAAACACTAAGAATGTAAACTTCAAAAAACCAAAAGGAACTTAAGCTGATAACAACAATAAAGTCGATTGAATAACATTAAATTTAAATATATCAAAATAGAAGATAAATAAAATCAAAGAAAAAAATAAAAAAGGAATTAGTATTTATACACACTTTATGTAAATGTGAGCAAAGCTTGTTTTTTACTTAATTATTTTTCTCTACAATTACATTGAAAATTTAAAAACCAATTTTTACTTAATACACTTACCAATAATTACAAACTTCCCTAAACATCCTTTTACCTCTCACCCCACATCTCTTAAACACCCACACATATTTCTTTCTCCCTAAATTGATTATCCCTTAGCACTCAAATCCTACAATTCAACCATTCAGAGTTAATCAAATCATCAAACTTCAATTTGAAGATAATATGTTTTTGATTTTGATTTAGTTCTTAGATTTCATGAAGATTTTTTTTTCATGAAATCGTGTGTTATGGAAATGAATTTTCATAAATTCAAAAGGTTTTATGGATTTTTTTATATAAATTTAAAAGGCTTTATAGATTTTTATTTCTCTAAGTTTTTAGAAATTTACAGAAATACAAATCCATAAACTTTTAAAAACTTATGAAAATCCAAAATTCATAAGCTTTTAAAGGCTTATAAAAATGCAAATCTGTAAACCTTTAAATTCGTAAAATTTAGGTTGAATTCATCGTTCATATAACTTACCTCATTGTTTATTTCACAAATTTTCATTCCCATTGATTTTCTTTTTCATGTTGCTATCCATTTTGACAAGGTATAAAATAAAAATATTATTTTTAATGATTTAAGGGTTTTATAAAAAAAATATAAATTAAAAAAAAGAAAACAGACAAACAAAAACGGGTTTATGAAGGGTTAAAAGATAATTTATTAAAAAGTAATTAAGTAATTTTATTTAAAGCTAATTTTGTAATAAAGAAATTTATATGCAAAAAAAATGGATGCTTTTATTTGCACCTAATTTTTTTTTCTCTTCACACTTTTCTTTTAAAACCATTCTTAAATGAAATTACTTAATTATTTTTTTTAAACTCATCTCTACGTTTAAGCTTCCAATACACATATTCAAAAGCTTTTAACAAATCATTTAAATCAAGAAAACACATCTAAAAACTCACATGTATAGTTTTTGTCTATCGATTTGTAAATGAATTTATAATTATTTAAAATAAATTATGTTTTTATTTACAATGTTGTTAACAAATTTTCAAGATATAAAAATTTTCTCAATTGATTTTTTTTTTAAACTTTAAGTATAATTTTTTTGATATAAAAATTCAATAAATTGTATAATTTATTGAATATGATATATCCGATAAGTTATAAAATTTATTGGATATATATATTCAAAAATTTTAAAATTGAGAAATGAAAAGATTATTAAATAATTTTATCTAATTTAAAAAATATTGGTATAAAAAAAAAGGGTGCACTTATAAGTAACTTTTTGAGATATAATTAGAAGCTTTGATTCTCAAAAAGTTAAATATTTGGATTTCTAGTTTAAATTTAGGGTATAATTAGTAAATTATGGGGTGTAAATAGAAGTTCTTGTTTTTTTATTAGAAAAAAAAAAAAAAAGGAGAAATGGAAAAGAGAGACCGGAGGAGACCAGATGTCGTTGAACTCAAAACTAAGTCGTTTTACTTCACAGGCATGTTAATTGAAGCAACAAGCCAAAACCCCAGAAAGAAAAGTGGAACTGGAAATTGGAAGAATGTCTCCTCCTCCCAAAGTTCTCATGGTAAACAATCAAACAAACCCTTTTAAAAATTTTAATTTCTTATTCTTTTTTTTATTTAAATTAAATATAAAATAATTTTCTTCGTTTTTAAGTTGATTTTCTCACTGTTTTTGCAGGTTGCGGAGAAGCCTAGCATCGCTCTCTCCATTGCTTCTGTACTCTCTCATGGCCAAGTATGCTTAAACTCTCTCTTATTTTGAGAAAAGCCCTCGTAGTTTTGTTGGTATTGCAATTTTTTACTTTGAAAATTTTAATTTTTTACATTTTAAACCTTAAAAAGATTCATCTTTGCGTTATTGATGTTATTGACCATTGGCTTTATGACTATCTATGTGCCAAAACAAGGTGAAAGCAGACATTGCTAAAAAAAAAAAGAATTTTAGAGAAAAAAAATCTTTCAACGTTTATGAAACATTAATTGCTTCAATTAATGTTTATTTTAAGCTACTCAAGTTACTGCAAAGTCTTAAACTTTATGAATTTGGGTTTAGCTCAGATTCATGTAATCACTCTTAAGAGGTAGTTTCTACCATATCTGGGATTTAAATCTCAGTACTTGCAACCCCTTCTCCTAGTCTCCTATGGCTAGGCTGCAGGATCGATTGTGTCAAAAAAGTCTTGAACTGTATCAAAAAAGTGTTGAACTTTATTAATCTTCCAAACACAAAAGTGTATATAAATTAGAATGTCTCTGAAGAAAAGGTTGGATTTGGCTAGATTTGAATTATAGCAATTCAAAATTTTAATGCTTGGTTCGCCCTAGTAAGTTTTTTTTCTCTTTTTTGGTTTGATTCTCCTTTTTCTTTTTATTTCTTAAACTACCTTTGTAATGGCTTCTGTACTGAATAAACGGTAATCTGTTTGGAAAATTTAGTACCCCTTTGTCGGTCTTGGATTTGGTCTAACATAACATTTAGTTGAAGTAACACCTTTTGCAGTTACCAAATTACATGCATAGTGTGGTTATGTGATGGAGACAATGCTGAATCCCTCTTCTTTTCCATTCTCTTTGTTATATCAATTTCATTTTAGAACTAATCGTGAAGCATTTTCGTGTTTTGGTTCATGCACAATTGTCCTTTTAGTGAATTCCATGACAAATTTTCAGTTTTCAATATTGAATACTTGTTAGTTACTTACAAGTTGTATTACGTTTGTCAGATGACGACAAGGAGGGGCAGTACAGATGTCCATGAGTTCAACGGGCCTTTTCTTGGCTTTCATGCTCATTTCAAAGTGACTTCAGTTATTGGACATGTATTCAGGTCCTTATTCTCCTTGATACGTTGAAAACAAAAAATGTGATCATTTTATTTTGGTTCCTTTTCTTATGCTTAGCTCTACTACTTGAGGATTTGTTGTATTTAGGTGCTTATAATGCTGATATGTTCTAGTTAGAAAATAGTATTGTTCACGTGGCAAGTTTGAAAACGCTTGATTGAATATTTTGATATAGGGAAAGACACTACAATAAAGTTTGGCTCTCTTCATTGAGGAAAGAATATATTCAACTATATATTTCCATTGAACTTTAGCATAAGCAACATTGCAATTTACTCTATAACAAAATGGCTTGTAGAAGATATTAGCAAACTGCTAATTTAATTTGGTACTTGCTGTGTTTACCTGCCATAGCTTTATCCTTTATAACTTATTAGCTTGATTTCTCATTATAATGTTTTTTCCTTCTTTTTTTTTTTTTTTTTTTCTCTTGTGCAAATCTAGTGTAGATTTTCCAGCTTCTTATCAAGACTGGAATGCCACTAATCCTCTAGACCTATTTCAAGCATCAGTTATCAAGACAGAATCAAACCCAAAGGTATATATTGTCTATGTGGCTTCCTATCAGTTTATAGTTCTTCTATAATTTTTCCATTTTCATTCTTTTTAGTGATTTTTTTGAGTCAACATTGTATTACTGAAGCAATTGTGTTTCTGTTATCATAATCTCCCAACTAAGTTCTGTGGGTGATGGCAGTAGTTGACAAATCCGTCTGAATTCTGGGATGTATGCCAGCTATTTAATGATGATATTAAGAGCTGTCTCTCTTCCCGCAGTGGAAATGCCTATGCAAATTCATAAATTAGTTGATAATTATCAGATATATTTGCCTTATGCACTCAAGGAATGAATGAAATTTTGTACTTAATTAAGTTGCCATTGTAAAATAATTTCATACTTTAGTTCTCCAAAATTCATGTTCATGAGGATATTGCTGTAGTTTAACATGGAATGTTGACCTACTTAAACTCACCAACCTGCACTAGTGACAATGAACTGTGACTGCTGGAGTTGGTAGATAAATACAAGTTTTGCCTCCCTATCACATTGTGATCAAATCTGCATTTTATTTCTTGGTGTATGAGTATGTATAACTCCTTGTTCTGATGCAATAGTCTAAGCTATAATTCCGTTTCAAATATAAATTTCTGATATATTTTTGGGGTAATCAGGCCCATATTTCTAGACATTTAAGTCAAGAGGCTCGTGGTTGTGGTCATTTGGTATTATGGTTGGATTGTGATCGTGAAGGAGAAAACATTTGTTTTGAAGGTATATTTTTTTTCCGCTTTTTATGGTTCTATGTACATCACTGTGAAGCATCAATACATGCTGCTCCATGAACTTATCAAATGATTAAGCAAATTTGTGACAGGATAAATGGTTCCATTTTTTATTCCATGTAAATGAATCTGCATTACTGTTTTATAATTGCTTTGATTCTTTGATGCGCAAAAAGAGAAAAAAAAAGTTATATTTGTTTCCCAATTGTGATTCTATAAGGCATTACTCTGAATAGGTGATGTAGCCTCCTTCAATGGGGTTCCAAACTTCTGAACTTTAACCTTTGGAATGTCTTGAAAGGTAATCTAATCTGAAATAAATTGGAATGTTGCTTTACTCTCAACCTCTCAGAATATTGTAACCATCAATTCCAATTGATAGCTTTTGTTTTAAAGCATCTGAAGTCATTTCTGCTCTACTCAGGTTCAGCTCTTCATTGGCCATTTTTCTTACGATTTCTTTTTTAATAAATTTGAAAATTATTTAAATGCATACTATTCTCTTTCATATAGTCCCCCTATTTAGTTACGTGCTTGAAATTATATGTAGATCTTTTCTAAATTACAGATTTACATGTTTTCTCATTTTAATTGTTATTATCACTATAAATTTCTTGCAGTCATTGAGTGTACGGGATTTCCTGTGAATGAGGCAAAGAAAAGGGTTTATCGTGCTAGGTTTTCTTCTGTGACTGAGAAAGACATCTTGAAGGCTATGGACAATCTAGTGGAACCGAACAGACACGAGGCACTGGCTGTGGATGCTCGGCAAGAGATAGATTTGAAAGTTGGTGTTGCATTTACCCGATTTCAAACTAGTTATTTTCAAGGAAAATATGGGAATCTTGACTCCAGGGTTATCTCGTTGGTTCTTTCATCTCTCTTCCCTAGCATTTTGTAGTTCATTATGCATTTTTCTTTGGGGTTTTCATGCATCCTTTGTTTCTGTTGCATTTATTTGCTTAATTATGATATCCTTATCAAGGATGTGGGAAGTTTGTGCAATTCTCATATGCTTATACCAGGAGTCTAGGTTACATTGTAGTTCTGTTGGCAATAATATTCTACTGACATTGAAATTCATTGTTGCACTAGGTTTGTAGCCTTGCTAGTTTGATAACTTAATTAACTATACAGTCTCTGAGTGGTAGGGTCAGGTATGTTATTCCTATGTTCTATCTTCTCATATCCCCTTCTTATATGTTGTATTGTTAATTTTTCTTTCAGCTCTCACCCATGTTTCTTTGACCATTAATTAACAATTGTTGCTTTAATATGCTTCATCATCAAAAGCGTCTATTTTAAACTCAAGCTTGATTGATTTACCATATCATATGCCATGCATGCTGGCATGTCATTCTTGGTGGTGTTTTTACCTTTGCTTATTCACAATTTGGTTTTCTGGATATTGATCTAGTGAGCTTCATCTCTAGGTTTCTCTTTCTAACCAACTATATGAAAGTTTAGGGCCTTACTTGTCTGCCGACATAATTTTATGCTTTTAGCTTTACCTTTTACTTTTAGCCTAGGCAATGTTGATTTTTTGCTCTTAATTCATTCTCATTCTCTAGAGTTATTCTGACTATTTCATAAAAACGGTTTTGTTTATTTTCAGCTCGGGCGCAACTATTTAATCTGCTAATTAATTGCTTATTTCAGCTATGGACCATGTCAAACCCCTACACTTGGGTTTTGTGTGCAGCGATATTTGCAAATTAATACTTTTAAGCCTGAAAAGTTTTGGGCATTACATCCCTATATTATTCAGAATGGTTATGAGCTTCATCTAGAATGGAAACGTCAAAAGTTGTTTGACTTAGATGTGAGCCCTACTAACATAAACATTTATTGATGTTGCTCTTTTAGTTTTAATGAGCTATGCTAATTCATGCTTTTCCATATATTTTCAGGTTGCAACAATGTTCCAAAAGTTGGTGACAGAGGATGGAATTCTTGAAGTAATTGATGTATCAGAAAAACAGGAAAGCAAAGGTCGACCTTCTGGTCTCAACACAGTGAATCTTTTGAAGGTTAGAAGAATTATGAATCACTTTTTCTAATATTTTACTTATAAAAATTAATTTGTTCTTGATTCTCTTGATTCTCGAATAGCTGCTTAAAAGAACTATATATTACTTTGGACATGATGGGTGGACCATGGATGGGTATGAAATCTTTGCTTGGCATGGCTAGTTGTTACCTGAATAGCCTATTGATGTATCCAACAAGGAAGAGGAGTTAATACATCAGATTGCTTTCAATTATATAACATTCTTTTTGTAAGATGTTCTATTGTTGCATGGCCGATTCTGTATGGAAAAGTTAATCTTGCTGAATTTACTGTTTGAGAACTTTAACTCCTAGTTTGATATTGCTGTTGTGGTTGAAAATCATGGTGAAAAATGTAGTTTGAAAGGCATGGAGGAAAATTGTGGTTGCAATATGGGCATTTGACATTGCTATGATAAAAGTGTTTGTTTGAGATAAACTGTCCAAAATTGACACAAATTATTAATTTAAAAAAAAAGAAAAAAGAAACTAAATAGGGCACAAAAGTGAATAATGGCCAAAAGCAGGTCTATCAGCCTTTGCTTTTGCTGGTCCTGAAAATAGCTTTCATGTTAAAATGATTGAATTTTCAAATTTGTAACCCCAACCTTTTGGACCTATGCAAGTCAATTTTGAAAAATCTTACATACTTTAGTTTCTAAATACCATAAGTTAACAAAATATATCATGATAACCCTCTTAACTTTGTTCAGGTTGCTTCAAGTGCATTAGGCTTTGGACCTCAGATGGCCATGCAAATTGCTGAACGCTTATATACACAAGGTTTCATAAGGTCCTTTTCTCTCACTGTTTTGGATTACAATTAGTTTCTTTGTATCTTTCTGTGCTAATTCTGTTATCCCATTGCAATATTTTATGATGAAAAAGCATATAGATTCTCTACCCATATTCTTGGATAAGTACTACTATGTGACCCTAGCACAATGTTTTCTGTACCAGCCAAATGTCTTCAATATTGGCAGCTTAATGCCACCTAATCCTATTTTTGGGGTCTTTAAATAAACTTTGGAGGATCAGTTAAACAAGTTGAGTACTAAATCATTTTTAATGTGTACCTAGGCATTTGGCTCAATGATACATGTATCCTCCTCTTTCATATTCTACGCATTGGATAATGCATTTGAAAATGTGTGAAACAAAAGCCAGTCAAAAGAAATATCATAAATAACTTAATACTCGATGCTGATAATGCATAGCAATAAGATTTACATAGATTATTTAATAATTTAGGGACTAATTAGGTTACTTTATATTTTCTTGGCTGAGGTATAGGTTACATGTATTTTTGCTTAATTAGTTTTTACTTATTTACTAAGGATTTGGGTTGAGAGAGTAATCTATAAGGGTTTTATTTAAGCTTCCTGTTGGCTATTGCTTTTGGTATGATGGACTATTCACAGTCAGGCTGTTAGAATTTCCGTACTTGTTCTTTTCCCTTGTTTCTCTCTAGTTCCTGTCCCCTATTTTTTTCTATCTTTCCCTCTACTTCCCCTGTTTTCTTCTCTGATATCTCTTCCTTGTTCTACATCAGCTGGAACATAAATAAGTTTGTCGAATATTAAAATAACTTTCGTTACAATCAGTTAAAGATGCCATCAGATTATCTAGTTAGATTTGCTGACCTGTTGGGTCTCTGGAACTGATGTTATTGTTGCTAAAGAGCTAGTTATTCACATGACTCCTTTTGTTTTTAAAGGATTGGTATTAGTTTTACCTAGACTTGACATGAAGTTTGTTTAGCTATTGGGAAATTTTCTACACAAAGGTTTCTACTAGAAATGATAAGCTGGATGATTTAGCACTTGTTGTTGCTTTTATCTTTATTTTGATGATAAAAGTTCAGTTCTAAACTCTGTTTTGTGGTGAACATAAGAGGATTTGCTCTGGATCATTTTTTCTTTTTGGGGTGGTGGGGAGAGAGGAAGAGTTGTGTGTGTGTGTTGGAGGGGTGTTGTGTCCCTGTGATGGAAGTGTACAATACACACATACATACATGCATATTTTTCTTGTATTGTTATACTATACAATAATCAATTAAAAATTATATGTGATTGGTCTTTATGTACCTGATATTTGCAATTGCTTCCTTAATTGATAATTTAAATCCTTGAGCCATGGAAATTAAGGATTATTGTTCAGATTCATTAATTGCAAATCCTGGTTCTAATAAGGATGGTTAAGAATGAGCCTTGTGATAATTTGCTACAGTGTTGCTTTATACTTCACATATAATAGCATACTATTTGATATTTTCATTATTGTTTTCAGTAGTAATTTTTTTTCTATTTTCTTTTTGGAATTTTGGCGGTTTAGCTATCCACGAACCGAAAGTACAGCATATCCTTCATCGTTTGACTTCAAAAGCACACTTAAGGTACTAGAAAACAATCCACTGTGGAGTGACTATGTCCAAAGACTGCTTGCTGAAGGTTATCATAAACCACGCTCAGGAACAGATGCTGGTGATCATCCTCCTATAACTCCAATGCGACCAGCAACTGAGGATATTCTTGGAAGCGATGCTTGGAGATTGTATCAGTATGTCTGTCAACATTTTATAGGAACTGTGTCTCCTGACTGCAAATATGTGAGGTAATAGCCTAATGCTTAATACTCTTGTTTATTTAGTTTAGTTATTTTCCCGCAGTTTCTCATCTTCTACTTTGGTAAAAGGTGTGACCTTGATGGCATCTGGCTGCACACTTTTTGTGTTTGCAACTTGCTTTTATAATACTTAGATGCTCCATATCACGTTCAAATTATGATGGTGGGAAGGATATCTCATATAATTGAATGACATTGTTTGATGCTTTAACATACGTGAACTTCAATATAGAATGCCTAGGTTGTTACTTAATGGATCATGTCAAAAGGGGGCAAGACCAAAAAAGACTTAGGTGGTCAGTGGGTTGGGAAGGTGTGGGTAGGTGGGCAGGCTACTGAGAAGGGCCTTGTTTTTGTTGAGCTTCTTGATGGTATGATTCTAATTACAGCACCATAGTGCAGTGTGATCTATGGTTCTGATCTCACCTGGTGGAAAAAGTAATGTTTGTTGTTGTTGTTGTTGTTTTGCCATGATTCTCTTACTTTTTATTTGCTCAGTGAAACTTTTTGATTTTAGACTATATATTATTGGTTAATTACGCAATAGTAGTTTCTCTTTTCTTTTATAAAATTTATTATTGGTGTCTATTTCAGGACAAAAGTAGAATTTTCAATTGGTGGAGAATTCTTCCATTGCATTGGGCAGCACGTCACAACACAAGGATTTACATATATTATGCCATGGTTGGCCATAAATGAGAAAAATCTTCCTCAGTTTACAAAAGGGGAGAAAATTGAAGTTTCAAAAGTGGAGTTATATGAGGTAAATAAATATTCACCTCCATTTAATGAATCATCAAGTGTCCAAATATTGTTCCTGATGCCCGATTTTCTAAATTGTTTAGGGTGAGACTTCACCCCCTGATTATCTCAGTGAGAGTGAGCTCATTTCTCTGATGGAGAGGAACGGAATAGGCACAGATGCATCAATACCTGTGCATATAAACAACATATGTGAGCGGAACTATGTGCAGGTTTATAAATTCTTATTCAAAAAATTGAAGTTTATCCTTGTGATATGTAGCTTTTGTATGCAAAATGTTATCTTTGTATGAGATGGATATTTCATTCTTACTTAAAATGCAGGTACAAGTTGGTAGGAAGTTGGTTCCAACTACTTTAGGCATAACACTGATACGAGGCTATCAATGCATTGATCCAGATCTTTGTTTGCCAGACATTCGCAGTTTCATTGAGCATCAGATTACTTTGGTTGCTAAGGGTCAGGCAAATCATTCTTATGTTGTGCAGCACGTACTACAGCAATTCAAGCAAAAATTCAGTTATTTTATTCAGCAGGTTAGAGAATTATATGTTGTACTTGCATGCTTAAACAGCATCTTGGATAAAGTACATGAAAAGCATAGAACAATTGTGGTACGTTTTCGGTTTGTCATTTGATTTGGGTTGCTTACCATAGAACTTATTCCTAGTAGTCTTACCCAATAGATGGTTAATTGTAGTAAGTTTTATTGTTGCTGTTGTTACCACATACCCACTTTTCTGGATGCTCATGTGTATACATTTCATGGATGAAGATTCGACTTGTTCTTATGATTTCTTTTAGATATTATAGCTTGGAATTATTTGTTTATCACTTAACTCCCCCTTCTTTTTCCAGATTGAGAACATGGATGCCTTGTTTGAAGCCCAATTCTCCCCATTATCTGACTCAGGACGTGCTCTTAGTAAATGTGGTAAATGTTTGCGGTACATGAAGTACATCTCTACACAACCACAACGTTTGTTTTGTGGCACATGTGAGGAGGTTTACTACCTTCCTCAAAAGGGAACAATCAAGGTAATACCAAAATGCTGGACCTTTTGCAAAATTCATAGTTTTAGTGGAACAATTATCATATGGAATGTTGTACCTTGCATATAAGCCGTACATAACTTCTTATGTCTTTGCAAAATCCATGGATTCGAAGGAAAAGTAGTTAAGCACTCTGATAAATCTGTTTCCTTAGCTTGCCATTTTCTTCTCCCCCCACCCACCTTTTTTTTTTCTTTCATTTCCTCCTGTCCTTCGATCAATCCTAGAATCTATTACTCCATCCATCCTATTATGTATGTCAAACTAATTCAAGTTTGATTATTATTTTTAGTAAAATAATAAAATTTTAGTAAATTTTTAAAAAATAAGATTTACAAATTTTGAATTTCAAAAATTTCAAAACATTTATAAAATTTTTTAATTCAACATATTTAAAAAAAATGGTCAAAGTTGAGTTTGTCTTATCAAAAAAGTTAAGCAAGGATAAACAAAATGGGACGGAAGGAGTAATATGTAAAAACTTTAGGTGGCTGATTCCACTTCTTTTTCTTCTTGTTCTTGTAAAGAAACCTATCTGAATTGAGGTTGGGGCAACCTGGGGACCTGACTGGATGTAAATAAGTTGTCATCTCTAGCCATGCTGATACCCTGAGTGTAGGAATAGTGATTTTTGTTCGATTTGTTTTTAAAGAATTAATCTTGAAGAAAATTAGAGTCAATTGAAACTTATGCTGCAAATGCTTTTCAATGGCATGCATCTACTTCATTCAATAGCTTGATGTGCTGTAAAAATTGCACGGATGATAGTACTCAATATGTGGCAATCTTTTGGATCTTATGAGTTGTTTTGAAAGTTGATGGTTGGAAAAGCCCCAACCCGGGGGGGGGGGGGGGGTTGGGAGGGGGCAGCGTTCCCTTGTCAGCATATCTGTATCAATGGCTGCACTTTAACACCGCCTGTTGTGACATTTTAATTTTTCTACAGCTGTACAAAGAACTTACATGTCCTTTGGATAATTTTGAGCTTTTGATCTTCTCCATGCCTGGTCCGGAAGGCAAGTCATTCCCTCTCTGCCCATATTGCTATAATAGTCCTCCATTCGAAGGAATAGACACTCTCTTTGGTTCCACAAAGATAGGTAGTACAGGGAAGTTGGGGAAGGGAGCAGGCATGCCATGCTTCCTCTGCCCACATCCCACATGCCGACATTCTCTGGTGGCACAGGGAGTCTGTGCTTGCCCCGAATGCAGTGGAACCCTTGTTTTAGACCCAGTAAGTGCTCCGAAATGGAGACTTTATTGCAATAAATGCAACTGCCTTGTCTTACTCCCTGAGGGTGCTCACCGGATTGCTACTACCCGAGAACGCTGTGCTGAATGTGACTCCACAATCATAGAGGTAGACTTTAATAAGAAAACAACTCCTTTGGAAGATGGAGCTACATTGCATACTGGTTGCATTCTTTGTGATGAGCTGCTTCATTCCCTTGTGGAGGTGAAGCATGGTAAATCATTTAACAGAGGCTTCGGAGCAAGAGGAAGAGGAACGAGCAGAGGCGGGTATAGGGGAAGGGGACGTGCAACTGGAAAAAGGGTTGACCCTAAAATGAGTTTCAGAGATTTTTGAAACTTATTTTCTATAAACTTTTCCTTTCAAGTTAGCTGGATAAATGGTCTGTATGATTTGAGCTATAACTGGATTTCTTTTTCTTGGTAAGGAGCTATAACTGGATTTGAGGAATGGTCTGTATAATTGATGAGGAGCTTGGGAATTACCAGAAGAGCTAAGTTAGCAATGCTATAGCTAAGGCAGCAGCTGGAGAACAAAATCATGGCGGTCATGTATAAATGCAATGAAAATTTTATGTTAAGAGATACAGTAACTTGAAACAATAAATTCAACTTTGCTATTTTAATATAGAAAACGAATGTTTGATTACTGGAATAGAATGATGAAGTAAAATTATGAAATGATCATGAAAATATAATCAATTTTAATAGGAATAAAATGTTATTTAATGGTTTACTTCAGAAAATATCATTTATTAGAATATTAAAGGAATATAAAAGGAATAATTACAAAACAAAACAAAAATATTATTCATAATTAGTTTGAGAAACATTGATTATGAGAAATAAAAAGGTTTTGATTTTTTATTTATCTAACTCATTTAAGGAGCATATTACACGTATAACTTTTCTTAAACTTAGAATGTTCAAAAATTAAATCAGCATATGTGCGCCTAATTAAATGAACTCTTATTATTTATATGTTTGATTATTAGAATAATATGAAATATAAAATAATAAATACAAAAGTACTCATTAGTATTTGGTAGAACTGCATCTATATGCTAAAGAAAATGGAGACAAAATGTTGAAGAATATTCCTGAAACAGCAACCAGCCCCAAAAATAGCAATCCGCCTAAAGCGTTTTGTATGATTTATGTCATGTTTACCTGTATTTCGGTTAGGCCAAACCCGAACTCTCAAGCCTTAAAAATACTAGTACACGTTAATGTCACTTCCACCACTTCCTCTGGCTGTCCTAGCTCGCTGTCCTAACTTCTAAGTTTCTATTACTAAGGCAAGTCAAGTATTTTAGTAATCTTTTCTGTAATTCAATCTACTCCTTCTCTGGGTTCTTTTTAGTTGCTTTGGTGGTGTTCAATTTGCATCTCAACACCCTTTTCTCCTCTTTTTGAAGCAAGTGGTTTTTTTTTTTTTTTTTTTGTGCTTGGATTTGTGAAGGCAAAAAAGGGTTTATTTTGCTTTCTGTTTATGATAGTTTTATGTGTTCTTCTTCTTCATGTTGATAAACTACAATTAACCATTTCTTGATTTTGCTTATTTGCAACAGCTGCAGTTGAATTGGGTCATAAAGATCTGAACTTTGGGTTATTGGTTTTGAAGAAAATGAGTCTCTGTGGCAGTGTTGCTGCTGTGCACTTAAACTTTAAAAGCAATTCAATAAGCATGGGAAGTGTCTTAGCTTTTAGAAGTGGTGAATCCATGGGAAATACCTTGAGAATTCCCTTTAAAAAGATGTCAAGTAAGGGTGCTTGTCCTTTGCAGGTTGGTTGTTGTTGATGAATGTTTGGATAACCTTACCCTTTTGTAATAGTGAGAGTTACTTGTTTTATTATTATGAGCCAGGTAGTTTGCATAGATTATCTAAGACCAGAGCTTGAGAGTACTGTTAATTTTTGGAGGCTGCTTCTTTTTCTGCTTCTTTTCATTCTGCTCCCCGTCCAGCTAAGCCATTGAAAGTCATAATTGCTGGTGCAGGAATGAATTTTCTCTTAATTCTGATATTTGTTTTCTTTGTCCTTTAGGAAATCCATTTTCTATACCTTTTGAATTTTTGGTGGCTTCTTTGTGCCATTGCTGTAGCTAAATTTCTTAAGTTTTTATTTTTATTTTTTATTTTTTTCATACGGATGAACTGAATTTTTGCCTAGACTTCATTCTGCCTTGGTTTTTAGCTAAATTTATTAACATTTTTCCAGTCGAGAGTCTCATACTCTGTCATTGGATTGTGACTTTGTGTTCAAAATGTTCCTATTTTACATTTTATTTGCTGATGTGACCATATCTAGTTTTATTAGAAGGCTGTGCCAATTTAGGGCCCTGTACTTTGTGAGAATTGGATGGTTTGCATGCAAGAATAATTAGGTAATAATTTGGTATTCTTCTGTCATAGGAGTCTGTGAATGTAAACATGTTGTTTGTTTCCTTTTACTAATTCCAAGGGTTAACTTTCCAGTATGAATATGCTTTTGTTTGATAGATAAAGAAGAATCTGCTTGCTTAAAAGCTATTGTTAGAATGTAAATATAGCCCTTTGGCCTTGGGTTGATATTGGTTTAATACCTAAAATTTTGTTCCTTTTGTGTTTTCTGCATGCCTTTGCCATGTATATCTTTTTGGGAATTAGTCTTATGAATGACATCTTAGTTCATTACAGGGTTCTAGATTTAATGTATGATCCATCACTTGAGTTTGTTTTTGCTACTAGACTAGACTTGCCACTTTTGAATTTTTGCAGGTTTGGCTGGTTTGTCAACTGGAAAGTATTTAGCGGATGCAGGTCACAAACCTCTGTTATTAGAAGCAAGAGATGTTCTAGGTGGAAAGGTTTTGGCACTATTTTTCATAGAAATTTACACCTATTATATTATTGTATCATCTTCTCATTTCTAAAATCTTATCGCGCATAATATGAGGAGATATCTTACACTTCATCTTTGATGAAGACAACACAATTTTAACTGCAAGATTTATTCAAGGAAGCTTTAGTTATTTTGCTGAATTATGGCATGCAGCATAAATTAAATAATGTTTACCAGTGAAACTAAACTGCATTAATGACTAACTTGAGTTTCTGTGGATAATTTCTTTTCTCAAGCCTCCAGTCACATGCAAAAGAAAAAAAAAAACTTTTGGTTTAAACTAAATTGATGATTTTTTATCAATTAAAATACCTTTAAATGGCTTCTTGTAAAAATTTTAAGCTTTTACCATGGCATGCATACCTATGTGGTTTAAGGTGTTCTTTTCCCTTATCCTTGTCTTCTGTGAGAGATTAGAGTTTGGTCTTATTTTAAACAGGTGGCTGCATGGAGAGATGATGATGGAGATTGGTATGAGACAGGCCTACATATATTCTGTAAGTATAGATACATTTTTTTGTTTTCTCAACCTTCCCCATCTGGACTTCCTCTTTACATTTTTGAAGGATCTACCCTTGTATTTGAAATTTCTTGTTCAGTAATTGATTTGATTCTTTATTTTGTTTTATTTTATCATCCTCCTTTTTAGTACTTGAAAGTTGTAAAGACATAGGTTTGTGGAAATTTTGGACAATATTTCCACCTATTGTTTTCTTCTTCATCTCCTGACTGTTTTATTGTGCCGAACTATCTGATACATTTCAACATCTTTTTTATTTATTTTTTCTTTTCATTTGGCAAGTCGGAGCTTATCCAAATGTGCAAAACTTGTTTGGAGAACTTGGCATCAATGATCGGCTGCAATGGAAGGAGCATTCTATGATATTGCAATGCCAAATAAACCTGGAGAGTTCAGCCGATTTGATTTTCCAGAAGCTCTACCTGCACCCATAAACGGTAAACAACTTAAATACATGGTAACTAAAGTTTGTATATGTTTGCACAAATCTATGAAAATGTGTTTTGCTTTTACAAACAGTAGGAAAATAGAACTGCCTGTTTGTGTACCTGTTTTGATTTAATTGGTTGGCTGTGGACAACACCTTGTTCTAAATGATTAATTAATAGTTGGAACAAGTTTTTCGCTCTTGTTGCCATTCTATCTTATAGGTTAGTCAATATATTCCAGTTTACTATTGATGCTTGTTCTTTCCATTTATGTGTACTTATTGTCAGTCACCCAAATTGCTCATCGCCTTTCCCTTAGTTTCCTTTAATTGTTTGTCATAGTAGAAAACATAAGACTGAAGCATTAGTTGTCCTTATTAGGTCCTGGTAATCCAAGATTGTTTAATTTGGGGCTTCTTAGGACCAACCTCATATTCAAGACAGGTTTCTCCACTTATTGCTAATTGATGTTAAGTTGTATGCCTTTTAATTGAAGATTATTGTTTTGCTTTCTTGAAATCTTGAACTATGAGAGTTGGGCCACTTTTGGAACTACACTAGCTTGTGGCAGAATGTTGACTTCCTCGGTTTATCAAGTTTTCATTTATCAAATTGGCTCTGTTTCATTATATTCAATCCAAAACGGATTCTAATGAACCCACTCTTTTGCGTATGAACTTTCCAGGCTCTTCATATAGGAAATGAGTCTTTTGGTGTTTCTAAGTCTACCAATGAGCATGTGAATCAGAACAGCTCATAACGGTTGGGTGTAAGGGGTTTTGGGAGGATGACCAATTATAATTTCTTGATCTTTCAACGGTGGGTTTTCTTCTTGTTGTGGCCATGGTAGCCATGGTAGGAAATTCGCAAAAGCTCTTCATATCTTATTTCTCTATGTTTGCTTGTTCCCTGTTTCAATTCTTTAATCTTTTTTTCTGGTGTGATTGATACAAATCCCTAGATTGTTTGCTTGAATTTTCGTTCTGTAAGGTTTTGATCTAGGAATGGATCTCAGCTTTTGTTATTATTATTTTTTTTTTGCCTTGTCCATGTATGTAGGAAGCCATACCTTGTTGGGGGCTGAATTACATTCCTCTTTTAGAATGTGTCTGATCCATATTACTGTTGGACCCATCGGGGTGATTGGGAAACTTTGTTTTGCCCTTATCATTTAAATTTATGTGGAATTTTTTCTACAGATGCTGAATGCCAGGACTAACACCTATGAAAGTAAAAAATTACAATTTGCATCTACTTTGCTTATATCTCCTATCAATGTAAACTGAAAGGGATATGGGCCATTTTGAAGAACAATGAAATGCTGACTTGGCCTGAGAAAGTAAAGTTTGCAATAGGACTTTTACCAGCAATGCTTGGTGGACAACCTTATGTTGAAGCCCAAGATGGTTTAACTGTTAAAGAGTGGATGAAAAAGCAGGTATGCCGGTTATTTTTTTGACAAAATTCTCCTTTCAAGGCTATTAGCACATACATAAATGGTATGGCTTCAAGTTTGGCTGGTGTCTGAGTGGTGAGCTTAGTTCATCCTGATAAAAACTTCCCAAAAAGAGCCTTGTCAACTTTAAGCTTTGCTCATATAATGGCGCAATTAATTTGCTGTCATGTGGTTGCATGCATGTATGGGTATGATACAGAGTTTTAAGCCTTTACCAAATACATGATACTTTTCTTGCTTGAGAAAGGTGCATAAGAGTACAAGTATAATAGAGCAACAATCCTTACGCCTGGATTTGTTTGAAGTCACTCGGGGTCCCTGAGGAGTCTCATTTCTGTGCCATATTCATAGTATTAAATGTGTGCATGACTGTCCATTGATTTTAGTGCTGGTGCTTCATTTTATATGAGTGAAACATGAAATATCATGATGCTAAACTTTTAGATGGGAGAAAAGTATTGCCGAAGGCCTCTAAGAAAATGGAAAAAGGAAGAGGGAGAGGGAGAGGTGTGAATTTATGAAATTGTGTAAGAAAAGAAACTTTAGAAACCAAGTTGCCTTGTGTGGAGTTATATTTAGTAGAGTGAACTTTTGTAGGTGATGCAAAGTCTATCAGTTAATGCATGCATTACCCTCCACATTCATTTAAACAATGCCCATGCACATTCATTTAAACAATGCCCATGTGTCATTGTCAATGAATCTGCTATGAATTGCTTTAAGTAGCAAAAACTTGTTAAATGATTAAAAATAAAGAAAACTGGTTTCATCATTTTCTTTTTCAGGGCATACCTGATCGTGTGACTGATGAGGTGTTTATTGCCATGTCAAAGGCACTGAACTTCATTAACCCCGATGAACTTTCAATGCAATGTATATTGATTGCTTTGAATCGATTTCTTCAGGTATAGTTCCCTTGTTTGCCTGCCCCACTGGTTTTATATTTATAACTTGATTATGTTGGATACAGAATCAGCAACAAAATAACAGAAAACTTATGCCATATGTCCATATGTCAATGGTAGTGACATTATTTGTGTCACAAAGGAATCTATAAATATGAAACTTGGACACCTCGATTAATACATCATTGTTAGATTAACAGACAGGTAATTTTAATTTTGGCGCACTGGATGTTCTCCAATCACTTTGAGATTGCATGTTTTCGTGTACTCTGATATTCTAGAATCTAGAAGCATCTACAGGTGGTGATGCTTTTGTAATTTGTACTGCAAGTAAGGTTCATTGAATATACATTTATTGGATAGTCATGTTCATTCATTTTTATACAGTCAAGGTTATACAAAATAGAAGGAAAACAAGCTGTTACAACATTACACTAGCTTGCTAAGAATGTATGAAAATCCAACAACAGGAGAAAAATGGATCAAAGATGGCATTCTTGGATGGACACCCTACTGAGAGGCTTTGCGTGCCTATTGTTAATCATATTGAATCACTGGGTGGTGAGGTCCGGCTTAATTCATGAATAAAGAAAATAGAGCTCAATGATGATGGAACTGTGAAGAGTTTTCTTCAATACAATTGAAGGAGATGCTTACGTAATTGCAACTCCAGGTATACTCTGTTTCCTATTGAATAGTACTATTTAGCTTTACTAGATTACCAGCTTTTCTAATAATAGCTGA
The DNA here is from genome assembly GCF_047325235.1 of Durio zibethinus. NCBI lineage: Eukaryota > Viridiplantae > Streptophyta > Magnoliopsida > Malvales > Malvaceae > Durio > Durio zibethinus. The sequence continues at coordinate 14,499,815 of NC_143188.1, read as the reverse complement.
TGGATGTAGAACAGCTGATGGATGTAGAACTTGTCAGTTGATATCCTCAAGCTACTTTTGCCTGAAGATTGGAGAGAGATTTCATACTTCAAGAAATTAGATAAATTAGTTGGAGTTCCAGTTCTCAATGTTCACATATGATTAGTGTGAGAAAACACTTATTTACAGCTGATTGTAATATTGTAATCTGTATATTTATATTTGTATCTCTAAAATTAAGTATTTGTATCCCTAGAATTAAGGATAAAAAATTAGGATAGACAATCCCTCAATTATAGGATCAGTTTTTTAAGAAGATTTAGTTTTCTAGTTTAACCTCTAGTTAGTTGTATATAAACCTAAGGTTCTTGTATAATTCTTTATGAGCAGTTTTTCAATATACATTCAGTTTTTTCTTAGTTTTTCACACATTTTAATTTTTTAGTTTTTCCACATGGTATCAGAGTTTTAGGCTCTTCTTGGGAAGCAAAATTTTTAGCCTTCATTGCTGACTTCTATTTTAGATCTTCATTGTCGAACCCTGTTTAGGACTTCATTGTCGAACCTTGTTAAGGCTTTCATAGCTATTCTATTTTTCCCTTCTTTAGCCTTCATTGCTAAGAGTCATTTTTGGTTATATCTTAAGACTTGTTTCAGTTTAAAAAAAGATATCACTACCACCCAATTTGAGGAAATGTCAACTGGGAAAATCACCGGAGTACTATAGATGTCTCAGAAACAAGGAGAGTTCGACAGAGAAGAGATTGAAAAGCTGAGAAACCTATTGAAAACCATTGAAAAGCCTACTGTGGTATGTTCCTTGGGTAAGGTCTCTAGTTCAGGTAAAGCTTCTGGTTCTTATGGATTAAATGTTGCGGTTAAACCTATTACGAGTTCTTGGGTCATTGACTCAGGAGTCACAGACCATATGACACATTCCTCATAGAAGTTTAGTACATATACCCTGTATACTAGTAATAAGAAAATTGTTGTTGCAGATGGTTCACTTACTACAGTGGCAAGATTAGGAGATGTTGAAGTTAATCCCTCATTTGTTCTAAAAAATGTTTTTCATGTTCCTAGATTGTCTACTAATCTGATAACTATACAAAACTTACCAGAGATATGAATTGCAAAGTGACTTTTTATCCCTCTTATTGTGAATTTCAGGACCGGAGTCCGGGGAAGAGGATTGGACTTGCTAAGGGGAAGGATGGACTATACTATCTTGAGACATCAAATAACACAAGTAATATCAAGAATAGTTTACCTTTGTCATTTCTTTATGAAAAATCTTCCAATAAAGATAAAATTTGGCTTTATCATTTTCGTCTTGGACATCTTTCTTTTGAAACTTTGAGAAACAAGTTTCCTTCTTTGTTCAAAGGATTAAGTGAAGAAGATTTTCATTGTGATGTTTGTGAACTTGCAAAGCACAGACGTGTGTCTTTTCCAATTAGTAACAAAAGAAGTTTTACTCCCTTTTACTTGATTCACAGTGATATTTGGGGTCCCTCTATAATTCTTAACATTTCTGGTGCAAGATGGTTTGTTTCATTCATAGATGATTGTACCAGGGTCTCTTGGATTTTTTTACTTAAATCCAAATCACACGTGAATAATGTGTTTTTAAACTTTCAAAACATGATCCAAAATCAATTTGGAGTGAGAATCAAGAGATTTAGGTCTGATAATGCAAGAGACTATTTCAACCAGAGTCTAATCCACTTATTTCCAAAAGGAGGGGATATCTATGAGTCATCTTGTGTTAATACTCCACAATAGAATACAGTAGTAGAGAGTAAAAATAGCCATTTACTAGCCACAACCCGAGCCTTCCTTTTTCAAGCAAATGTACTCAAATCTTACTGGGGGAAAGTTGTTCTCACTGCCACACACATTATAAATAGGTTACCTTCAAGGGTTTTGGGATTTAAAACTCCTATAGAATTACTCTCACAATTCTATCACAACCTTAATACCACAAATAACTTCACACCTAGGATATTTGGTTATACGTTATTTGTTCATGTTCACAGTCATAATAGGGGAAAGTTGGATCCAAGAGCGATTAAGTGTATCTTTGTGAGGTATTCATCAACTCAAAAAGGGTATAAGTGTTATCATCCTCTTACCAAAAAATTTTATGTGTCTACAGATGTCACTTTTGAAGAAAGTAAACTATTTTTTACTCAATCTTATCTTCATGGGAGACTTCATTCATGGAAGATAAGGATAAAGACTTCTTTTTGCTTGATTTGTCCTCTTCCTTGACATTTTCACCCATTAATTCTTCTGAGTCAAAGCCTGTTTTTGCTGAGCCCAAGTCAAATATTGAATTTGAGTCTGAACTCATTCCAAATACAGAAGATGTGACAAAGGATAATATTGTTCTTGATTCTATGAAGGAATTACAAGTGTACTCAAGAAGGAAAGTTCCAAATCTTGAACCAATGGTAGTCCAAGAACCTGATCCTAACTCTGGAAAGAAGGTAACTACAGTTTTTGACTCTGTCTCTCAAAATGAGCATGAATTTCCTAAAATTATAGCTAGTGATTATGATCTATCTATTGCCATTAAGAAAGGAACCCGAGAATGTATTAAGCATCCACTATACCCAATCTCTAATTTTGTGTCATTTGAAAAATTCTCACTATCCCACAAAAATTTTCTTGTGAGCCTAAATACTATTTCTGTTCAAACTACATTATCTGAGGCATTATTCAGTGAGAAATGGAAGCAAGCCATGAAAATAAAAATGGAGGCCTTAGAGAAAAATAAGACATAGGAACTGGTAGAGTTGCCTAAAGGAAAAAATCCAGTGGGTTGTAAATGGTTTTCATTGTAAAATACAAGGTGGATGGTACTGTTGAAAGGTATAAAGCCAGGTTAGTGGCTAAGGGCTACACTCAAACCTATCGAGTGGAGTATCAGGAAACCTTTGCTTCAATTGCCAAGATGAATACAATTAGGATTTTATTATCATTGGCTGCAAATTACAATTGGTAGCTTCAACAATTTGATGTAAAGAATGCTTTTCTACATGGTGATTTGGAAGAAGAAATATATATGAAGGTTCCACCGGGATTTGGAGGTCATCTAGAAGCAAACAAAGTATGCAAGCTGAAAAAAGCTTTATATGGCCTTAATAATCTCCTAGGGCTTGGTTCGGGAGATTTGCCAAAGTGATGCTAGCGATGGGATATAAACAGAGTCAATGAGATCACACATTGTGTATCAAGCACTTTGATTCAGGGAGTCACAGTTCTATTAGTGTATGTTGATGATATAATTGTAATTGGGGATGATGAAAAAGAGAGAGAATCTCTAAAACAGTGTTTGGCTAGAGAATTTGAGATAAAAGAGCTAGGGAGATTGAAGTACTTCCTAAGAATTGAAGTAGCTCACTTACGGCATGGTATTTTTATCTCACAACAGAAATATGTGATGTATCTTTTGAAGGAAACTGGGAAGCTCACATGTAAACTTGCAAATACCCCTATAGATCCTAATCATAAAATTGGAGAAGCTAATGAAGATGCTGCTATAGATAGAGAGATGTACTAAAGGTTAGTTGGAAGACTCATTTATCTCTCACATACTAGACCTGATATAGCATATGCTATGAGTGTGGTAAGTCAATTTATGCATAGTCTTAAAGAAGTGCACCTATAGGCTGTCTACCTTATATTGCACTATTTGAAGGCCAATCCTGGGAAATGTATCTTATTCAAAAGAAATTCAGGACTAGTTCTAGAAGTATATACAGATGCTGATTATGCAGGTTCAGTAATTGATAGAAGATCCACCTCAGGCTACTGTACTTTCTTAGGTGGTAATCTTGTGACTTGGAGGAGTAAAAAACAAAATATGGTAGCAAGATCAAGTGCTGAAGCAGAGTTCAGAGCAATGGCTCAAGGAATTTGTGAACTATTATGGTTAAAGATTATCCTAGAAGACTTGAAGATCAAGTGGGATGGACCAATAAGAGTCTACTATGATAACAAGTCTGCAATAAGCATTGCATACAATCCTGTGCAACATGACAGAACAAAACACATTGAAGTAGATCAGCATTTCATAAAGGAGAAACTAGACAGTGGGTTGATTTGTACACCTTATGTATCAACCAAGGGTCAACTTGTAGATGTGTTGACTAAAGGTCTCAGCAGTGCAATATTTCAAGAAATTATTTCCAAGCTGGGAATGGAAAACACCTATTCACCAGCTTGAGGGGGAGCGTGGAAAAACACTTATTTACAGCTGGTTGTAATATTGTAATCTGTATATTTATATTTGTATCTCTAAAATTAAGTATTTGTATCTCTAGAATTAAGGATAAAAAATTAGGATAGATAATCCTTCAATTATGGGATCAGTTTTTTAAAAAGATTTAGTTTCCTAGTTTAACCCCTGGTTAGTTGTATATAAACCTAAGGTTCTTGTATAATTGTTTATGAGCAGTTTTTTAATATATATTCAGTTTTTTCTCTTAGTTTTTCACACAGTTTAATTTCTTAGTTTTTCCACAGTTAGTAACAAATTCTATTGTTTATTCAAACAATTCATTGGTATTGTTATTGGTCTGTCTCATTCCCCCAAACCTTTTCTAAATCTTTGCACTTCATACAGATGTTGTTTGAAGTAAGTACATCCTGTTGACTTCTATTGATATCTTTTCAACTGATTTAACATGGAAACTTAAAAGAAGTGTTAGGGGAAGAAACTATAATATGTGGGTATTGATCTTGACCATGAGCTGAATGGTTGAGTGCTGATGCAGCATATTATAATCCAGTTGAGAGCACCTAGGGTATAGAGTCCCACATCGGAACAGTGCTGGAGAAATGAAGGACTGGTATATGTTTTTCAGCCCTTCACAAAAGATATTGCTCATCATTTACATTATGTCCTTCATTTGAAATGCCCTCTAAGCAAAAAGCAGGAGTGTTGGCCATGTGCTATGACTCTCTAGGTTGCATAGACTTTTAAGAGTAGTTTAGAAGAGCATGCATGTGTTTCCAATTGTTGTTATGTGGTGCAATTTTATTATTTTCATGTCAGCATCTTTAAGCTGTATTAATAAGCTTTGGGCTTTTGGTTGAATATCCCATGGTTTTCTCTTATTTTCCCATTGAAAATGGGACAAACAAAGGGTGATTTATTTGAGGTTATACAGAAAAAGGGTAGTTCATTTGAGGTTATATTGTGGCCAATGGTGTGCAGAGTCACAATGAGAGGGCAAAATTGTGGAGTACTTTTCAGTGCTCATAAGCAGGGTGGAGCTAAACTCAAAGCCCAATATGGACAAAATTCACATGCGAGGGGTAATTGTTCAGTGGAGATGGCTGGGAGCTGTTTCCTACTTCAACGAGCAGCCAGAAAAATGAAGGATTCATGCATCACAAGTTTAGACCAATGTTAAAACCTTTAGGTTTTACATTGTCCCCAACACCGTTCACCGATCTCCCTTCAGAATGCAGCCTTATTTTTGTTCAGAGTTATTGTAGCAAGCATTTTTGTCCCTAATTTCTTATTAATTCACTGCACTTCACTGATGAAATGAATTTAGTGATACATGTGTGCTATTCCCTTATAAACAGATGCATTATTATCTATAGTGCTATGATATTCAGATCTTTTTTGCGTTTCAAGACTGCAATATGTATATATTTATACCTTTCCCACCAAAATTTAATATGAGAACCCATGGTTGAGTGATATAGATTATCTCCATTTGCAGGTTTGATAGGAAATTGAGGAACACCTATGATCATCTACTCTTCAGCAGGTCTTCCTCCTTAATCTATCAGCCCTTTAATTTTCCCCCTCTTTGCTATATTCAGCTCTCATGCTTGTTATCTGCCTGCCGCATCGTAGCTTTATGAATTTTTGCTAAACGTCTTTCTAAATTCATGATATTCATGTAGAAATGGAACTAGAATAAATTTTGAGGAAGAAAGTTATTTGCTTATAAGAATGTGGAAACCAGAGTGTAGGGATATTATTACTTCCAGTCTATGGTCTCTGCTATTGATAGCCAAGCAATGCCTGAAACAAATGGCGGTAATCAGGTGTCCAATAGTCATCAAACTCCTGTTTCCCAATCTAAGGCAGAAGGTAAGCAACCTATTGAAGTCACTGGTATTGATGAACATGGGAAAATTACTTACAAAAATTGACTTAGCCTTGGATGGGGAACCTATTAATTATTGGCAACTGTCAAATCCAAAGAACGCTTGGATATAGAAGTGTAATTTTAACTCAACCTTCCATGAGAATTGAGAAAAGGAAAGTTTGAGAAAGTAATAATTATAAAAGAATAAAATGATAGGTGCAGAGACATTACTGTTACTCCCCCTTTTAATAATTTTTTTGGTTATATAAAAGAGGTTTACTGAATTAGCTTTTTGTCTCCTCATTCATGCATGCAACCACTACTTAATGATTTATTGTTTTATGCAGGAATATTACAATCCAAACCAATCCATGCTGGAGTTAGCTTTTGCCCCTGCAGAAGAATGGATTGCACGAAGTGACTCAGAAATTATTGATGCCACAATGAAGGAACTTGCAAAGCCCTTTCCTGATGAAATTTCTGCAGATCAGAGCAAAGCAAAAGTCATAAAGTATCATATTGTTAAAACACCAAGGTTAGATTGAGTGCATTCTTTCAGAATCTTTATTAGTACTTTTTTTTAAAATCAAATCCAAGCCATTTCTTGAAATGTTATGCCATGGCTGAAAAATGCATGGCCGGTGATGGCTTCCCCTTATATTCATATAGTGATGCATCAAAGAGTATAATTGCGCTAGAAACATGTGAGAAATATTTATTTCAAATTTTTCATGGAAGCTTTTAATGCTATCTTGGACAAACTTTCATACGATCTCTAAACAGGATTTCAGTAGCATTTCATACATATGTTTGCACATGCATGCATGAATGCATTTATCTATATGTGGAACTGTACACTTATATTAAATGGATTGCAGGCCTTAAATCAATTTACATTTGTACCTTGGTCACTAGATTCCTACTGAAACTAAAAGCTAATTATCATTTCAGATCTTTATATAAAACTGTTCCAAATTGTGAACCCTGCTGCCCCTTGCAAAGATCTCTGATAGAGGGGTTCTATCTAGCAGGTGGTTACACAAAGCAAAAGTATTTAGCTTCAATGGAAGGTGCTGTTCTCTCAGGGAAGCTTTGTGCACAGTCTATTGTACAGGTACTTTTTGCATTATTTTGCTCTGCCATGTTGCTATAACTGAGCCGGTTAAGTTTCACTTTTTTCCTGCATAAAGTTCAATTACTAGTTGTCTAAGATGCCAAACCTCTTGCTATACACTATGCCAGGAGAGTTTTGTAAAGGTGACAATAAGTCCATACAATAGGACGGTGAAATGAAATTATCTGTTGTGCTTGTTTCAGCACTTCTAATGTATCGAAATATGCAGGATTACAAGTTGCTTCTTACTTTGGGACAAAGAAAGTTGACAGGAGCAAACATTCACTGATGGCTTTTATGTTGGAAGGCAAAAATTCACAAGTTCCATTGTTCAAGGCCAGTAGGTTAGTGGTCTCTCAGCGGTACACACACACACACACACACACACACATATATATATATATATGTATCATATACCCCTATAAAATCTGTAACATGTGCAAAGACAGCATCACAAACTGCATGTAAAATTCTTTTGGTGGAATCTATATGATCTTCAATTATCCTGTTAAAAGAAAAAGAAAGAAAAAGAAAAGGAATCTATATAATCTTCATCATTCTAGCAACTTCTAAGTTTTTGAGGAATCATCGTCATAAATAATCATAATCACAATTATGCTGTAGAATACATTATTCATCTTTAAGTCAACAAATTAAGATAGAAACACTGAGTTCATTGACATTGCAACCCCACTAGATTGAGTGGTAACCTGTAAGTTAGAAATTGAGGCTTCCCTTTTGTAGAAAGATTAAAGTGCAAGAATGGAAGGGGAAAAGGAGAAACAAAAAATATTTTTACTAGTGTTTAATTCGGTAGCTGAGAGAAGAACATGTAGAGTAAGGATAGAGTTATGTTTCAGGCTATTTATTTAGGAACACTTATAGTATATCCTCACTTAATCTCTTTATTTCTTGTATATTTGCTACTTAATTTTAGAGAATTATTACTCACATAGCAATGCTTTGTTTTGTAACAACTAGTTATGGCCCTTTGTTACCCGAGTAAATTTTTTCTTCTCGCTATTGGCATGAAGAGGAGGACACAATCGGGAGATAACTGCTTCCTGCATGAACACGACAAATTGGTCCTTTCCCCTCTATTAGATTTCTCCGAATCTCTTCATTGACCTTCTTTCCAACAATAATCCTGAAAGCAAAAAACGAAGTACTGAACAATAGATAGAATCCAAAACTTAGAAGAACGTTACACTACAATGATAGTTGTTGTTGTTGTTGTTGTTTTTCTTTTTTTGTTTTTTTTTTTTGCCCCTTTTGGTTATAACTAACATTACATAGGTAACAAATATCAAAGTGAGTGCTTCTGGTTGAAATTGGAGGCAAGAGTAGTGAAAGTGATAGTAGCAGGAAGAACAGGGGAAATCTTACAGGACGTGTTTGCAAAAAAAAAATACTGGGTTCTGGTTGAAACCAATGGCAGCTATATCGGATTAGGTTGTGATATTTTGGAGAAGAAAGAGGAATTTAGTAGTCAATTTTCTTGCTGAAAGGAATGCATATATTGTTACCGGTGATAAACAACTGCATATAAAATAAGAATGTTTGGGGTTCATGCTTCATAGATGGGTTAATTCGTATTCGTATAATGTTTGTTTCATATAAAACATGTATAAAATATAAAAATTATTATGTTATAATTTGTGTCGATACGAAAACATAAATTATAATATTTTATTTTGTCAAATTCATATGATTTTTATCAAAATTTTAAACCATACAATTTTTATATTGGGTCCGAAGTTACCATGTTTAGTTGTTCTATGATAGAGAGTCTTGTCCATTAGGTATTCATTCTGAAGTCTTCTTTTTCCTTTTTGATAATTCCTTTATGAACGCTTGGCAGCCTCGTTTTTCTCGTTCATTTTCTGAAAATTTCAAAATGATGGCAGTGATGGCATATGTTAGATCTCAACAATTATGGTCACTAGGGCACCTATTCTACTTAAAAATCAATGGAAAGAAACAAGTAAAAAAGAAATGGTATCTTCTTTTACATGTACGAAATAATATGAACTTCGTCTTCACATGTAGGTATACCAAGATCAACAGGTGGAAGTCAACAATGCTAAATATATATATATATATATATATATATTCATATTTATGTTTAACCATCGTCAAAAGATTATTCTAATCAATCATGACATTTGAAAAGGAGATGGTCTTAGACATGCATTTGAAACCTTCCATAAGGGGTGAGCAGAAAGTAAAGAGAGGAAGAAAAAATGAAGTAAGAAAGAGTTTGAAATTAAAACAAGGATGAGCTAAACCACACAGGCAAATATATTACAAAGAAAAGACACCAAAGGAAGAAAGTTTAACAAGTACCGCTGGAAACCAACTAGGAGTATGTATCCATTGGCAGAGTTACACTATCGTTTATGATTGACCTAGACGTTGAACAAGAAGCAATAGCGGGAGGTTCGATCATGTCATCTATATCAGAATATTCATCCACACTTTGTTCAATAGCATTAGCTTCTTCTGATGCTCTAATCCTCTCCAGCTCCTTTGCAACTTGTTTCATCGTGGGCCTTTTCTTTCCATTAAGATTCAAGCTTCTTTTCGCTAGCTTTGCAACTGCTATAATCTCTTCTTCTGTACCATTATTCCCTACCATTGGATCAAGAATGTCAAATAGGGAATTCTCCTTCATTGTAAGCAGAAAAAAGTTTACCAAGCTTCTCACTTCCTCTGATTGTATCGAGGAGATAGGTTTTTGTCCGGTCAGAAGTTCAACAAGAACAACCCCAAAACTATAAACATCACTCTTCTCTGTAAATTGATTCGACCGAAAATACTCTGGATCCAAGTATCCGAATGTTCCTTGCACTTGAGTAGTTAGATGAGTTTGCTCAAGTGCAATTGATCTTGAAATTCCAAAATCTGACACTTTTGCTCTGTATTTATCATCCAACAGTATGTTGCCAGATTTGATGTCTCGATGATAAATAGGGACAGAAGCAGCTGAATGCAAATAGGATAGAGCATCGGCGATTTCAATTGCAATTCGTAAACGCATTTCCCATGTCAATGGGAATTCTTCATTTTGGTCATGTATGAGTTGATAGAGTGTTCCATTGGGGATGAACTCATACACTAGTAAAGGAACCTTTGTCTCCAGGCAACATCCTAAAAGCTTAACAACATTTCTATGGTTAATCTGTGATAAAAGTATCACCTCATTGATGAACTGTTCAAGCTGCTTTTCATCAACTTTCTTCTCTTCCACCATTTTAGACTTCTTGATTGCCACAATGCTTCCATCCGTTACCATTCCCTTATAAACAGTTCCTTGGCCGCCTTGACCGAGGATTCGATTCTCGCTGTAGTAATCTGTCGCCTTTTCCAACTCCTTTGATGTAAACAACCTTATTTTTTCAACATTACCTTCATTGTTGGACAATTGTTGTTGCAGTAGTAAACCTCCATTCCTTCTAAAATATTTTTGCTTCATCTTGATGGTTTTTCTCCTTTTTAGTACTTTGTACAGATACCATGTACCTAGTAGCACAAATACTGTCCCAATACTAGTGCTGCAACCTGTATAGGAAACATAATTTATTAATGCACAAGATAAATTTGCAAATTAGTATATATTAAGAAAAACCGTACACGCATTTCAACATGATTCATATTTTCTGTCTTTAAGAAAGAGAATTTATCAGCACTTAGCTTTAACTCAGTGGTAAGAGTGGGTACTGCAATTTTAGTATAGATCTTTTGTTCAATGAACAAGTAGTACTTCCCCGTTAAAGAAAACTTAAAAAAATGTTAATATAATAATCTTTATATTACAGTAAAATATTCAATGTGACAATAAAATCTTTACTTTAATATATGAATTATGAATCTATTAATTAATGTGATATTTACTTCTGGTATAATTAATTATAAATGATAATATGTGAGAATAAATAATTTTTTAAATATTATATTAAATATTTCGTTATAATTCAAAAAATATTTCGTAACATTAACTTAAAAAAAAATTAATGCATACCTATAATGATCGGCAAATTCCGAGACTTTGTAGGCTCCTCCATCGAGAACGCTGGTAAACCATTAAAATTTTTTGGTGAACTAGGAGTTGAATCTACGCGATTGCACGAATCGTCCGCACTTGAGTATTGATATGAATAAGGGCACGGCGACGAGCAGTAATCGTCCGGAGCATTTAAACAAAGCATATCGCAGTACCTATATTTAAGAAGCCCACATTTGCCTATTTCTGCCATTTATGAAACGAATAAATAAAGTTATGTTCATATAAAAGTATGTTAATTAAGAAATGCCAAAACAAATAAAAGTTTCATTTTCCTTTTTATATTGTGCAAATTTTCAACATACGAGCCCACACAAAATATTCTTATGGTCAACAATTTATCGGGTTCAAATTCAGATACCTTTTATATATATATATATATATATATATATATATATATATATTCTATTAGTACGATACCTTGGCATACATGACTATCATAATAATTGTTGTCCGAATTGACATCCGCGCTGCAAACACATAGATGGCTGACGCTCAATCTTGCCCAACAATATTGACCACTGGAGCTACAAAAGGTCTCTAAACCATCTTTCAGCTCACACTGCCCAGCTATTGGCCTGCCCCATTGCAGTGCTGTAGGAACGTGTCCATCTTTTGGTGAACCCCAGTCCCAGTGCAGTGTTGTAGGAATGAGTCCAAATTCCGGTGTTCCGGGAACGTTGTCCAACAAACTTACGTCCACCACGAAAGCAGATCCACATGATTTCTTGCTGCCATTACTCGGATAGATCTCTGTCATGTTTACAGCAAGGGAACTGAGACCCGGAGGAATTTTCGCAAGGCAGCTACCATTGGAGGTCACAATATTGCTACAACGAGGTTGCAGGCAGCCAGCAACAGGATAATCAGTTAGATTACGAAGAATAGTAGCCACACTACCGCAACCTACAGACACGAATCTGTTGAAGATATCTGAGAAGAAAAAGGGGCTGCCTGTTAAGTTGACACTGACCCCATTATTATCTTCACTTTTATTGCGGCAATTGAAATAAGTTACTGAATTGTTAACGATAACTCTGCCTAGGGAAAATGAAACACTGAGTAGTTGCATGTTGATGCTACGTATGAAAGGCTTTGGCCCATCATCGGTTTCTTTGCAACTTATTCTGAACCACTCATTCATGTAACACCCGACTTTAATTCCAAATGGGTATGTAATATTAACCTTCCCACATCTTTCAGTACAGACATGCTTGGGAGGTACAGGTACTGGGCCAACTTGTTCTGGTTGTTGGCAAAGTGCCGCTGCTTAGCAAGAACAGAAGCATCAATTAATAATAATAATAATGATGATAAAATTAATTTTGATAAAACTAAAATAGTGATAGTGATGAAATTAATACATGTAATAGTAATATTAAAATTAACGGATATGTATTTGAATGCAAAATTATTAGTGAAAATAATATTATAATGAAAAAATAAAATAATCATTAATAGTATTAGATTAAAAATTATATGTAATAAAAAATTTAAATTATTTAATATTTATAAAATTAATAAATTATTTAAAATTTATTAATTATTTTTATGACAAATAATAAATTTTAAGTAAATAATTAAAAATAAAAAAATAATATATCAAATAATATTTTTAGTAAATTAAATTAAAAAATTATTTCAAAATTTTTTAAATAAAAAAATAAAAGAAAAATTAACAAAGTAAAAAAAAATTGTTAGGTATTTTTGTGTTTATAATAATTATTAAAAAAAAAAAAACCAAATGAATCTCCGATGAAACATTAGATTAACAACGACTAGTAAAAAATCGACATCAATGGCACCGTCCAATTAAAACCAAATGCAAATTTTCACACTGTTCAACGTAATTAGCACAATCTTCCACTGCAATGGCACCCGATTAAATCTACAAGCAGCCTTATTCATAAATAATTTATATTGTGCTTAAAATTTAAAAATTTATTGAAAAATATCGAGAAGAATTTAAAAAGGAAAGAGAAGAAAAAATGCTAATGGATTTACAGGAGACAGAAGTGGGTGTGGTTTGTCTCTGTTAAAGCTGGTATTTTTTTTTTCACAATGCTAAAGCTGATACGATGAAAAAAATTGGGTAAAACCTACATGTATGTATCTCATGTAGTTTGTCTCACATTTTCTGTGATGCGCCACTTTCCAATTTATATTTTTTATTTATAATTTTGAAATTTACTTTCGTTGTTAAAAAGGACATAACCATAAAAAATTAATTAAATTTTAATGAAAATTTAAAATTATCCTTATTTTTATTTTTGACATTTTTATTTTTTTTTATAATAAAACAAACCCAAAAATTGTAATGTAAAAGTAAAAAAATTCCACAAACACTGTGAATAGAAAAGTAGCAAATCACCTATGATGCATATAGGGTTTGCCCCAAAAAATATTATCTAATTATTTCTAATATTAATTTAATAAAATAAGAAAGCAATAATAAAGTGATCACGATTAATGCCAACCTCCCAAATCGCAATTGACGGAGTTCCATTCCAGCGTTGCAGGAACATGCGTCGTATCAATGCTTATGCTGTCGGGGAATTGGAGATCTGGACCCGATGAGTTTAACTTGCTTAAGTCAAATATGAAAGCAGATGCGCATCTCTTGCTGTATTCTTGCTTCCCAGGATTAATGATCTCTGTCATGGTTGCAGTGTAGGAAGTGAGATTTTCAGAAATTACGGCATAGCAGCCACCAAATTTAGAAGCTAGGTGGTCACATCGTTGTTGTACGCAGCTAGCGAGGGGATCAGTTTGAATTTCGCGAGAAACAATGGCCAAATTCCCGCAACCTACTGACCCGAATATGTTGAATCTACTTGAGAAGAAAAATGGACTGCCTTCTAGGTTGACAATAGCACGACAAATGGTGCCATTGGTTCCTTTATTGCCGCAATTGAGATAAGTTACCGGATTGTTGACGGCCACAGCGCCATCTGACCAAAAGGAATCGAGAAGCTCCAGATTGATGCGACTGATGAAAGGCTTTAGCCCATTAGCGGTTTTGTTGCAAGTTACTCTAAACCACGAATTTTTATAGCAACCAGTTGCTATTCCAAATGGGGATGGAATAACAACATCCCCACATGTTTCATTACAAACAAACTCGTTTGTTTCTTTCGATGTTGCTGCTTGAATAAGCCATAGTAGCAGGATGAAGTAAATGCCCATTTTCTCTTAATTTCTCCCACCCTCGATTGTTAATTTCTTTCTATGAGGGAAATTGATGAAGATTTTGCTGGCAGCTTAAGTCAATTAGATAAAGGCCGGCGTATATTCAGAGGCTCCAAGAAAGTTCTTGGTTTTTGCGCTCCAGTTTTCTGCATTTGACCATCACCGGTTTCTTTGCAGTTTACTCTGAACCAATCATTCATGCAACATCCGACTTTAATTCGAAATGGGTATGTAATATTAACTTTCCCATATCATGCAATATAGTCAGCCTTGAAAGGTACAAGTACTGGGTCAGCTGGCTCTGAATTTTTCAAGATTTTTTAAATAAAAAAATAAAATTTTTTTTTTGCATTTATAATAAGAATTAAGGAGAAAAAAAAAACAAATAAATCTCTAATAAAATATTGGACCAATAATGACAAGCGAAAACTCGACATCAATGACACCGCCTGATTAAAACCAAATAAAAATTTTCACACTGTACAACGTAATTGGCACAATCTTCATTGCAATGGCACCCCGATTAAATCTAAAAGCAGCCTTACTCATAAAAATACGAAAGTAAGAGAAGTTATAGATGCAAAATTTTAAATTTAAATTTATTAAATATTATATTTTAAAAATAATTATATAAACAAATGAAATTCAGTTATCATAAAATTTTAATATCTATATTCGTATTATAATTCAGAATTTTACCAAAACATCAATGCATCAATGTGAAAGGTTTTATGATTGATAGAGATGTTTTTTTTTTCCCCTAAACATGGTTAGTGCTTTGTTGGGGGTCAAGTATAGGAAACTGGGGCCAGAGCTAAGAAATTTCTTCGAAATTTTTGAGTTTACGCCCGGCCTATTACATGCACCCAGCTAAATTTTCATTGATTTTCTTGATAGAAAGAAATTAACAATCAAAGGTGGGTGAAATTAACAGAAAATGGGCGTTTACTTGGTGTTTTGCTTCAGCCTGCTACTTCGGCTTATTCAACCAGCAACATCGCAAGGAGCAGACGAGTCTGGTTGTCATTTTTTTTTTCTTTTTCCATTGCAATATCCTTAGGTAATTAAAGCTCTTAAAATTGGTCAATGCATTTACACTTAATTTTTCATACTCAATGTTTGCTTTTCTCTCAAAGTTGCTGTGAAAACTCACTTTACATGAATTTTTTGGATTTGTCTACAATAAAGTCGCAATATATGGACCTTAGTTTAAGGTTATGAGGTATAATGATATATCATGATAAATTATAAAAATAATATAATTTAAAAAAAAAAAACATGTTAACAGATAAATATTAAAAAAAAGGTATACATAATTTTATTTAATATATTAATTTAACAAATAAAAAATCATATATTTTTTAATTTTATAATTTCAATTTATTTTGAGAAATCAACTTTATTAATTACGTTTAATAATTTATTTTTATACTTTTTTATCAATACATTTATAATTATTAAATTTTTTTTCAAGGATAAGACATTTCAAACTCATTTTACATCTAATGATATGAATTTTAAGATTATTTTTATCTTTTTACATTAACAATTTTTTTTATTTAGAATATTTTAATTTAAAAATATCAATTCTTTTATATTGTCCAGTTAATTATTTACTTTAATGTTTTGTTACGCTTGTCCTTACTTTTTGTTTTGTTTAAAATTATCACAACTCTTTCTTAAGGTATTATGATATCATATGATATCAATTTTATCATTATTTTCACTTTTTTTTAAAGTTTTTATGTTAACACTTATTTTTTAGTTTGGAATTACTTTTATTTATAATAATAATTTTTTGTTTACCAATTTAATTACTTACATTATAATAATATGTTTTTATACTTGTTCTTATCTTTTATTATATTTAAAATTATCAAAATTTTTTTTAAAGGTATTACAATACTTCTAATGTACTTTATGCCAAATGATATAAGTTTTATGATTATTCTCGCATTTTTATATAAACACTTATTTTTTGATCGAGTTATTTTTTTATTTATAATGATAATTCTTTTATATTGTCAACTTAATTACTTACATTAAAATAAATTTTTTTTTTTTTTATGTTTGCTCTTATATTCATTATGTTTAGAATTATTACAACTTTTCTTTAGGATGTTACAATTGTTTTAACTTCTTTTACACCAAATAATACTAATTTTATGGTTATTCTCACATTTTTACATTACGATAGTTTTAACACATTTTTACATTAAATTATATTAATTTTACGATCATTCTCACCTTTTTTATGTTAGCACTTATTTTTAGGTTTAGAATTTTTTTATTTATAATATTAATAAATTTGACTTTAAAAGTCAATGTTTGGTTTTCTCTAAAAGTTGTTGTGGAAACTCTTTTTGTATGAATTTTCCTTATCTAAACTCACTTTACATGATTTTTCAACATGTTTTCTTTGATTTTTTTTTAACTTTCTTCAATTAATTCAATAAATTTTTAATTGCAAAAATAACTTATAATATAATTATAATGAAAAAAAAAACGAGATCAGATGAGTTTGTTTTTGTTTATATAAAAAAAAGAGAAAAAGAAAAAAGAAATTGAGAGAATAAATATTTTATTCAAGCTTGAACATTTTATTTTCAAGTAATGGGAGTAAATTGCATCATTAGTATGTGGTCATTTCTCAACTTACATTTTATTAGTATTTAATTTTTTTTAGTTTTTAATATTTTGAATTTACTTCAAATTCATTCATATTTAATCAATTTTCACACATATTTTCCTAGTTCTCAATTTATACATTTTTTTATTTCATTCTCAAATAACTTTACTAATTTACCATGAGTAAATTGCATATTAATCATCAATTTAATATTTTCTTAATGTTTTATTTTTATTTGTAGCATAAAAAAGCTCAATATTTTCATTTGTGACATTTTCAATTTGTTTCAAATCCATCAATCTGTTAATACTATGCTAAAATATGAACAAAATTTGTCACACGATACTTCAAACAAAATACACTCAAAAGTTTCATCCATATATTCTACCAATATATCTAATAAATACCGATTTAGTAGGTTGATATATGCTGGGATTAGTAAATTCACAATAAATTATTTTTCATAAATTTTCAACAAATTCAAATTTAAACAATCAAGGAAAACACAAATTATCTTATCATTTAAATCAACATCCGTTCATAATCTCTTTTGTAATTTAACTTGCTATTAAGCCAACTATATATAGAATCAGAAACAATGTGAGACTCGTTGTAATATTAGCATTATCTTTGCTTGTTTGAGCCTTATCTCTTCATGTGCTTTTATCTCCATGGATTGATCTAGTATTACACCTTTTTTTTTTTTTTTTATTTCTTTTAACCAAACACATGGTAAATTAAAGGGCAATAACATATAGCAAAATTACTTGTAATTATTCAAGATTGGTGGGCTGAATATTTTATCACAAGCATGCAAATTATGTTGAAGAGTGATCCAAAATTGAGTTCATGTTTGGGCTCAATGTCTTGGTTTTTAGGATACAGTTAGTAGTAGTTGTTATATGTGACTGGGTGATTTCTAATATTCAGCCACTTTCTCTAATTTTTCATTATCTGTTAACTGTTTAAGTTTTTTATTCTATTAAAAGGCTGATTAAATTTAATAGAAATGTAAAGTAATTTATTTACAATTATTCAAAATTAGTTATTTCTTTTGTGTCAGTAATTTAATTTAAAAAAACCTATCTCCTTTTCCAATAAATTTCGGTATCAGAGCCTTAAGATCTTTACCCATTGTTTGTATCCGCTGAATTATCAACAATGGCAGTGAATGGTAGTTCAAATGTAGCACAACCTCTCATTCCAGTGTTTGATGAAAAACGTTATGACTTCTAGAGTATTAAGATGAAAACACTTTTCAAATCTCAAGATCTTTGTGATTTTGTAAAAATCGGATACGATGAGAATGATAACTATAAAGGATGGCTGAAAGACAATAATAAGAAGGATTTCGAAGCTTTATTTATCATTTAGCAGGCAGTTCATAAGACACTTTTCTCCAGGATTGTAGTAGTCAACACTTCAAAAGAAGCTTGAAAAACCTTATAAAAAGAGTTTCAAGGTTTTTCAAAAGTTATTGCTGTGAAACTCAAAGTCTTTGACATGAGTTTGAAACTTTGATGATGACAACTAAGGAAATAGTGCAAGATTTTTTTTCTAGAGTAATTTCTATTGTTACTCAACTAAGATCTTATGATGATAAAATTACTGACGAGACTATTGTTTTCAAAGTTTTATGAAGCCTAACTCTAAAGTTTGATCATATAGTTATTGCAATAAAAGAGTCTATGAATTTGTCTATTTTTTTTTTGATGAACTAATGGGTTCTTTGCAAGCTCATGAGGTAAAGCTTAACAGATCACACGAAAAGACTAATGAAAAATCATTTCAAATGAAAAGGGAAAAACTAGAAAAGATGTGTTTGTTGGCAAAGGACGTGGAAAATAAGGCTTTTGTGGAAGAGGATGTGCAAAGGTACAGGAAGAGGCCATTATGATGGATAAGAGAAATAGTTTATTTGTGAGCAAAAAGAAAATAGAATGCTTTCCAGTGTTATAATTATAAAAAATTTGGGCATGTAAAGGCAAATTGTTAGAACCAAGTGAGCTATGTGGAGGGAAAAAACAAAGAAAGTAAGTTATTTTGACCTATTTACCTACTAATGAAGTTCCAAATGATGTTTGGTTTGTGGATAGTGGGTGTTCGAACCATATAACCTCTAATAGATTACTGTTTAAGGATTTTGATGAGTCACAAAAGTTGTAAGTCAGACTTAGGGATAACAAGCAAATGCAAGTTGAAGAAAAAAGTACTGTTACAGTGAAGGCAAGAAATGGTAAAATAAAATTACTTTCTAATGTCTTATTTGTTCCTAATTTGGCACATAGTTTGTTGAGTGTTGGACAACTAATGGTTGGTGGATGTGCAATTGTGTTTGAAAATAGAGTATGTGTGATTAAAGATAAATTTGGGTAACCTATGGGTGAATGTGCATGTGAGAAAAAACAATGTTTCCACTGAAAAATTCTAACATGAAAAAGTAAGCTCTTATTTTTAGCAGAAAAGATAAATCAAAATTATGACATTTGCAATATGAATATCTCAATATCAAAGGCTTGCAGTTACTAAGTAAGAAAGGTATGGTTCTTGGATTGCCTTAAATTAGATCTTTTGATTTATGTAAAAAGTGTATTTGTGGGAAACAAACAAGAAAGTCATTTCCAAATGGACGGTTATGGAAAGCCTCTAAATGCCTTGAATTGATACATGCCGATCTATGTGGGCCTATGAAAACTACATCACTTGGTGGGAGTAAATATTTTTTGCTCTTTACTGATGATTGTAATGTCATAACATATGGATTCGTGGACCTACCGTTAAACATAGATTTAAAGAGTCACCACAAATCTTTTTCGTTTAAGTGTGATTGGCCACCTGATCGAATTTGATCTATGAAACTAGATTTTAGGTCTAAGAGTGCGGTTTCGAATGGGGAAGGTTATAGCACCCTTATAGTGCCTATCTCGATGATGGTACCCGTTTGATTCCAAATTATCCAAGCCTTAAATGTATTTGTAATTTACCAACATTTTTAATATTGAAAATTAATCCTAAAATTACACCAATAGTTTGATAGCAATTTAAGATGATTCTCTTACCTCAAGAGTATTCATGGAGATTAGTGTCTCGCTTTGAAGAGGCTTCATCATCAGATTTATTAGAGCATTTTATTCAAAAAAATCAGTAAAGTCTCTCAATAGTTTAGTAAGACTTATTTTGTGGTAGATCTCTCAATAGTTTGGTGAGATTTTATCGTAAACAAATTTGTAAATTTTTTTGAGAATTTTATTAAGTTTCTCATTAGTTTGGTAAGACTTAATTTGAAAAGCCATCGTCTAATAGTATAGAGGATAAAAATTTTTTTTATTTTTTTTATTTTTATTTTTTTAAAAAATGATTTATGAAATTTTTCAATAGTTTGGTGGATTCCATTTTAGAGATTAAATCCATAAAAATTCTCCAATAGTTTGATAAAATTTATGAATTTATTTTGCAAGTATTTTTATCTTTAAATTTTGTTTATTTATTTATTATTATTTTTTTGCATTTTAGAATTTTTTTTTTGTTTTGCAAAATATTTAATAAATGACAAATCACTTAATAAAAATAAATAACTATTAAAATAAGTAAAATGAAATAAATAAAACTAAAAATCAAAATATAAAATATATAATAAATAAAATTAAAAAATGAAGTTAAAATAAAAAAAGAATAACCTGCGATTCGGGTCAGGTCAGCGCGCGGGTAAATAAACTGATCGACGGGTTACGAGTTAGTCAGCACATGAATCGGTGGGTTATGCGTAGGTCTGAGGGCCTCCAAAATGCTGTCGTTTTGGAACCCTATAAAAGCCAAGTTTTAGCTTCTTTCTTCATAAGCCTTGGTCTCCCTTCTCTCTAACCCAAAATCCTCTGACCTCTAAAATTCAACAAAAAAATTCATTTTTTACCTAAAAATTCATCCAAACCCAGATTTTTCCAAAAAAAAAAGCCAAAATTTTCAATTTTTTTCAGATTTCTTTAGACATTTCACAAAACCTAAATCTAAACTCTAGAAACCTAAATCCAAACTCAGAAACTCCATATCAACTATAGAAATCTAAATCCCCAAAATTCTCAAAACCTAAAAAATCTTAGCAAAAACCCAAAATTCCTTTCCCAAAATTTTCTTCCCTTCTTTCCACCCAGATTAATCGTGTTATGCTATTCTATTCCTCATTTCAATTTATAGCCACCCTTAGGACCAATTTTAGGAATAAAACAAAACCAATCCCAGGCTTGAATCTTGGGATTGGATTCTACCCGAGCAAGATTTTAGGCTAGGATTCAACAATTTGTTCGGATTGAATCTGAAACCCTCGATTATGAAATAAAATCCTTAACTATATGGATTGAATTCAGATTTTCAATTTCCTAAATCTGCGATCATAGATTGGAAGAAAGGAAAGAAAGAAAAATCAAAATAATAATAATAATAGTATAATATAGTATAGTATAATGTAATATAATATGATATAATAATAAATATGACATAATGATATAATAAAATAATAATATAATGTATTATACTATGAACATAATATACTATAATAACAATACCAACTTATTTGACATCGGATACAGATGGGTATCTACAGTTGCCCCTCTTTGCACATATCTGTTAGACATGGATGATATAAATACCTAGACACCCACTTTGTTTTAAAAGTCAAGTCAATAAGTAGAAATGATTGGGATTGACTCGTAAGTTTGAAAAAAGATCTAGACTGAACTGAGATCAAATGATCGGGATGGAACCGTGAGTCTAAAAAATAAAATGACTAGGATCGAGTTGAGGTCAAAGATGAATGACTGGGGTGAAACTGTAAGTTAGAAAAATGATATGGATTGAGCCAAGATCGGATGATCGAGATGAAATCATGAGTTTGAAAGATGAAGCGATAAGGATCGAGTTAAGGTCGAAGATGAATGGCTGGGATGAAATAGCGAGTTTAAAAGATAAAGTAACCAGGATTAAGTCAAGGTCGAAGATGAATGATTGAGACAAAATCGCGTGTCAAAAAAATTATTTGGATTGAGCCATATCAAATGATCGAGACAAAATCACGAGTTTAAAAAATAAAGTGACCAGGATCGAGTTGAGATTGAAGATGAATGACTGGGGTAAAATCGTGAGTCAAGAAAATATTTGGATTGAATCGAGATTGGATGACCAGGATGAAACTATGAGTCTAAAAAATAAAGCAATCAAGATTGAGTCGAGGTCGAAGATGAATGATCAGGATAAAACTGTGAGTCAAGAAAATGATTTGAACTAAGCTAAAATCAGATGACCAGGATGAAATTGCGAGTTAGGAAAATGATTTGGACTGAACCAAGATCGAATGATCAAGACGAAATTACGAGTCAAGAAAATGATCTGGACTGAGCGAAGATCGAATGAGTGATAAGTGACAATGTAATGTAGTGCCGATATCATGAAATTTCAATTGTGGTGACAAAGTTCTCAAGACTCCACCGGTTTTTCTTAGCTTCTTAGTATTAATAATCTCATAATGAATTATGTTAGCTGATCCATATCATTCTTCTCATCTTGTCATGACTCATAGGTCGTGTCAACTAATCTATCACTAGATTTATCACTGAGTCATCTGTGTCCCTTTTTTTACCTCTTAGAAGCATTTTTTTCAAGCTTCTTTCACTTATTTCGTCTTGGATTTCCTTCAAAAGAATGAAAAACTCTTTATGAACATTGTCATTCGTTTATTTATTATCATTCAAACTAGTGATAGACATGACATATTTTCTTGATTCATTCAGGGGATGTTCATTTGGTAAAAAAAAATTAGGTCTTTATGAAAAGAAATGTGGTCAAAAGTGAACCATGGTAGAATATCTTGACTGTTCAGATGGAACATCAATATCCAAAGTAATGATTGTTCAGAAAATTTTGAACTCTTAACTCAGAATTCTCTTTAAAAAACACATTCCATCAATATTCTCAGTCTTTGAGCCAATCATCATCCTCATTCCTGGGATCTTCACAAGAAGTTATTTTTTTGAGTTTTCATCTTAACTTAAATTGCCATTTCGAGTTTTTAGTTTAGGTCTTCATTTTTTCTCTTTTTTCTTTTTTTACACACCTCTTTTTCATCTTTTGCTTTTATTTTTCTTTCTCATTCATCTATCAGTGACATTTTGATAAAAGTCTTGAATAATCTAATGGCAAATCAACCTTAATTCAACTCATGATTTTCTAAATTAAGTATTCATATTCGATCAAAATGGACTTTTAAGCGATGTAACGTAGGCTAAGGTAAATGGTTATGAAAGAAATGGATAAAATAGGCCCAAATTGTATTTGCAAGGTAATCAAACTAGGGATCATTTCTTCATAGGGAGCACTTTGACATTTTGCTCCATCAATCTTCTTTTTCTTCTTCTTTTATTTTTTTTCTCTTTTTTTGTGTAACATATTGGCTTTTTGTCCCATCAATTTTCTTTTATTTTTTTTAATTTTTTTCATTTGTCAAAAAAAAAAAAAACTATCTTATCATTGAAACCAATGTCTGTTTATAATCGCTTTTGTAATTTAGCTTGCTATCAAGCTAGCTATATATAGAATCAGACACACATGTGAGACTCATTGCAATATTAGCAGTATCTTTGCCTATTTGAGCCGTGTGTCATTGATCTAGTATTACTCCTTTTTTTTTTTTTTACCAAACACATAGTAAATTAAGGGGCAATAACATATAGCCACATTAGTTGTAATTATTCAAGATTGGTGCGCTGAATATTTTATCACAGGCATGCAAATATATATATTATCCACTATTAAAAATTGAAAAGCATGTGCTAAAGTTTCCATCTTTATTAGTTCTAAATGTATCTCTTAATGTGAACAATGTTAGTGCCTGTAGTTGGTGTGAATTACAAAATGGGAGCCCAACACCTAAGAAATTTCTTTGTAAGGCATCGATTTGGGGATTGAAAAAAAAAATGAAAGTGTTGAGATTTGAATTCATATTTATTAAATGTAATGTTTTATAGATGATTACATGAATCAATAGAATTAAATCTCAAACTCTCTCTATGAGCCTTGTGACATCATGTGCTTTTTATCACTTTGGATTGATTTACTATTACATAATTTTCTATTTATTTTCACCAAATATAGTTAGATTTGGCAATCACAAGAATGGCATATTAGAGTTCGTATTAAAATAAAAATATGAATTACATTTTTTATTTTGTTAAATTCTTATATAGTTTTACTAAAATTTTAAACCATGTTACCTTTGTAATTTTTTCTTATTGTTTTTTTTTTTATTATGTCACTATATCATGTTTTAAATTGATAAATCTACACATAATTAAGAGGCAATAAAATATAGTACTTGTAATTATTCAAGATTGGTGGGCTGAATATTTTATCACAAGCGTGCAAATTATATATATTATCCACTATTAAAAATTGAAAAGCATGTGCTAAAGTTTCCATCTTTATTAGTTCTGTATGTTTCTCTTTATATGAACAATGTTAGTGCCTTTGGTTGGTGTGAAATGGCAAAATGGGAGTGCAACACCTAAGAAATTTCTTTGTATGGCGTCAATTTGGGGATTGAAAAAAAAATTGAAAGTGTTGAGATTTGAATTCATATTTATTAAATGTAATGTTTTATAGATGGTTATATGAATCAACAGAATTAAATCTCAAACTCTCTTCGTGAGCCTTGTGACATCATATGCTTTTTATCTCTTTGGATTGATTTAGTCTTACATCATTTTCTATTTATGTTTACCAAATATAGTTAGATTTGATAATAATAAAAATTACGTGTCAAAATTCGTATCAAAACGAAAATATGAAATACATTTTTTATTTTGTTAAATTTTTATATAGTTTTACTAAAATTTTAAACCATGTTACATTCGTAATTTTTTGTTATCATTTTTTTATTGTATCACTGTATCATATTTTAAATTGATAAATCTATACATAATTAAGCTAAGAGGCAATAAAATATAGTACTTGTAATTATTCAAGATTGGCAGGCTGAACATTTTATCACAAGCATACGACTTACATATATTATCCACTATTCAAAATTTGAAAATCAGCATGTTCTAAAGTTTCCAGCTTTATTAATTGTATATGTTTCTCTTTCTATGAACAATGTTACTGCTTTTAGTGAAGTGAAAGTGGAAAATTTGAGCGCTAAGTGCTAAGAAATTTCTTTCAATCTTATATATATATATATATATATATATATATTAATTTTTGACACATACGTAATGTTTATGTAATTTTTTTTAAAAATATTTTAATTTAATAAATTTTTTTTTATAATAATAATAATAATAATAATAATAATAATAATAATAATAATAAATTCTAATAGTTTTATTTTTTATATTAGTATATATAAGTAAAATTTGATAATATTTGATATAATTTTGATTTGATAACTTTTGATATGTTTTGTTAACCTTTGTTAAAAGTTTGATAATTTTTGATAAAATTTTAGTAAATTTTGATGCATAGTTGATAATTTTCAATATTATTTTGGTAAATTATGATATAATTTTTTTACCCATTAATACAAATTTGATAATTTTTTTTTTATAAAAATTGATAACCTCTTAATATAATTATAATATAATTTTGATAATTTATAATATACTTTTGGTAATTATTTATAAATTTTGTGCCATCATATATCTAATAATCGATTTTGCAGCAAAGTAAAATGATAGGTGCAGAGACATTACCGTTTCCCCCCCCCCCCCCCCCCCCTACAAAAAGAGGCTAACTGTTTAACTTCTTGTCTCCTTATCGTGCATGTGACCACTAATTAATGATTTATTGTTTTATGCACGAATATTACAATCCAAACAATCCACGTTGGAGTTAGTTTTTGCCCCTGCAGAAGAATGGATTGCACGAATTGACTCAGAAATTATTGATGCAACAATGAAGGAACTTGCAAAGCTCTTTCCTGATGAAA
Source organism: Durio zibethinus (assembly GCF_047325235.1). Taxonomy (NCBI): domain Eukaryota; kingdom Viridiplantae; phylum Streptophyta; class Magnoliopsida; order Malvales; family Malvaceae; genus Durio; species Durio zibethinus. Next base: position 14,473,751 of record NC_143188.1, on the reverse strand, counting down.
TATCTGCAGGTCAGACCAAAGCAAAAGTCGTAAAGCACCATATTGTTAAAACACCAAGGTTAGACTGAGTGCATTCTTTTAGAATCTCTGTTAATACTTCTTTTTCTAAATCAAGTTCTAGTCATTGCTTGAATTATTATGTCGTGGCTGAAAAATACATGGCCAGAGATGGCTTCCCCTTTTATTTGTACTAGTCTTTGGCTTGCGCATAACGCACATGTAATTTTTATCATGAAAATTTTAATCCAATAAATACTTTTAGATGATGATGATGATGATGATGATGATGATGATAATAAAATCTAAAAAATTAATTTTGATTTTAGTAGAATAGAAGTAAAATTTGATAACTTTTGATATAATTTTGATTTTAATTATCCTTGATATATTTTGATAACTTTGTTAAAAGTTTGATAACCTTTGATAAACTTTTAGTAATATTTGATACAATTTTGATAACCTTCAATAATAGTTTGGTAACTTATGATATAACTTTTGCAATCATTGACACAATTTGGTAAACTTATGATATAATTTTTGCAATCATTCATAGAATTTGGTAATTTTTGATAAAATTTTGATAATCTATTGATGTAATTTTAGTAACTTATGATATAATTTGGTAATCATCGATAAAATTTGTACCATTATCTATCTAACATTGGATTGCAGCAAAACAGAAATGTTGGTTCAATTCTAGTATAAGATAATTTTTTCATATAATAATATTATTGCTTCATTAAAATTTTTAATTTTTTTACCAAAATTTTTTATTAAATAAGTTTATGATAGGTTTTATCCTAACCTCCAAAGATGAAGCTATTTTCATTTTAACTAATAACCAAGGTTTAATCTCTGATAACTTTAAATATAAAAAGTTATATATACTTGAAAATTAAGTTATTATTGATTTATTATTATGTTATCAATAATTTACTACTAATATATAAATGATTTATTACTACTAAATTATTAATACTTTACAATTATATTATCATTAATTTACTACTACTTTATTAATAATTTACTACTAAAATTTTGATCAATTAATACTAAATTATTGATGATTTATTATAAAGTTATAATTAATTTACTACAATTTCACAATGATTTATTACAAAGTTATTAATGATTAAGTAATTTACTATTAAATATCATTGATTTACAACTAACTTATTAGTGATTTATTATAATGTTATAAGTGATTAAATACTAAGTTACTGTTAATTTACTGCTAAATTTTTAATGATTTACTAATATATTATTACACATTTACTACAATGTTATCATTGATTTAATATAATTCACTACCAAGTTATCATTAATTTATATTAAATTATCCATGATTTACTATTAACTAATTATCAGTAATTAACTATCAAGTCATCAATTATTTACTACTAAGTTATATTGATTTACTTTTAAATTTTTAATGATTAACTACTAAATTATCATTGATTTACTATTAAGTTATTTATAATTTACTACTAAAATTATCAATTATTTACTATTAAACGAAAATTGATTTACTATTAAGTTATCTCTAATTTACTATGAAGTTATCATTAATATGTTAGTAAGTAATTAATAATTATCTACTAAGTTGTCACTTTATTTTTTTAAGCTATCCTTAATTTATTAATATGTTTTTATGCATATACAACTATAAAATATAGAGTTTTAAAAGTCCACGAACAATATATGAGATAATTTTCTTTTCTTTTTATATAATAACATTATTACTTTGTTCAAATTTAATTTTTTTACTAATTTTTTATTAAGTAGGTTTATATAGATTTATCCTAGTCCCCAAGATGAAAATTCTGGCTTTGTTTCTATTAGCAACAAAGGTTCAATCCCTAACAACTTAAAATATAAAAAAAATAACAATTTACAATTAAATTATATTGATTTATTATTATGTTGTCAATGGTTTATTTTAAGCTATTAATAATTTACGACTAAATTATCAATAATTTTTATACTAATTTATAAATAATTAACTGTTATGTTATGAATGATTTACTATTAAATTGTTGAATAGTTACCACTGAATTATTAATAGTTTACTATAAAGTTATAAGTTATTTACTAGTAATTTATCAATAATTTATTATAAAGTTATCAATGATTAACTAATTTCCTACTAAATTATCATTGATTTGCAACTAAATTATTAGAAACTACTACGTTATTATTAATTTATTATTAAGTAATCGATAATTTACTATTATATTATATAATTTACTATTATGTTATCATGAATTTACTACTTAATTTTTTATTATTTAATACAAAATTATTACCAATTTACTACTAAATTATCTATTGTTCACTACCAAGTTACCACTAACTTGTAATAAATTATCTATACTTTATTATTAAGTTATCATTTATTAAATATTAAGTTAGTTATCGATAATTTACTATTGAGCTGTATTGATTTATTTTTAAGTTTTTAATGATTACTATTAAATTATCAATTATTTAAAGCAAGTTATCATTTATTTACCACTAAATTATTTATAATTTACTATTATCAATTAGTTACTATTAAACCAAAATTGATTTACTATTAAGTTGTCATTGATTTATTACTAAATTATCAATGATTAACTACCAAAATTATTACTAATTTTTAATAAGTTATCCTTGTTTTACTATTATGTAATTATGCATTAACAACTATATTATAATTGAGTTATTACTAAGTTATTATGATTTACTATTATGTTATTACTAATTTACTATTAAGTTATCAATTATTAACTACAAAATTATCATTCATTTATTACTAAGTACTAGTTTACTATTAAGTTATCTATGATTTATTATTAAATTATTGATGATTACTATTAAGTTATCAATAATTTACTATTAAGTTATCGATGATTACTATTAAGTTATAATAATAACTTTTAAATTTTTAATGATTAATTACTAAGTTATCAATTGTCTACTTTTATTGATTTATGTATATCTAGAAAAAATAACCATAATATATGCTTAGATTTGTAATTTGTAAGGTAGAGAAAAAAAGTAAAAGAAGTTTAAGTGAAGACGATTTGAAAAGTATGAGAAATCCTTTTAATTTGTTATTTGTAGTTTAACACATAATAATTACTCATAACTTTTTATAGTAATGTAAATATAAAAACTAAATTAAATAAATATATATAATATATATTAAGTCAATATTTCTAAATTATTTTTTAATATTTAGTTCATGATAAAATAATACTTATTAAGATTTATTATTGATTTGATTAAATGATTAGTGTAAATATTTACATACCTGTTACATAGTATAATTGCATATAAAAGATTGAAAAAATTAAAGTCTTTTGCCAACAATGAAAAGTAATAAACTTTGCCATATATTTTTATCTTTGAGTTATGATTTTGGGCAAAAATTTTGTTATGTATATTTGATAAAAGTAAAGATAAAAAATTCACTAAAAAACCTTTATAAAAAATAACAATTCTAAAATATTCTGAATTCACAATAATTACCTTCACATACTTATTCAAAAGTTTCTTCTACAAAAAAAAAAAAAAAGATGGTATATTTCAAATTGTTGCTTCATTTTTATTAACATCATTCAAAATAATTTTTTTGATATTTTGATGTTAACTAACTTCTCCATTTAAAAAAAGTAAAAAATATTATAAAAGATTATAGCAACCTGAATAATATTTAACTTTGTATTGTTTTTGTAAATGAATATTAACTATGAAATCCCTTTCAAATGAAATATTTGTGTTGTGTTCTCATTTTATTTTGAAGTTCATTAGGTGTCATAAGATTATAACTAAAAATAACATAATTAATTAATTCAAACTTGAAACAAATCAAAACTCAAATTGAGTATACAAAAATTTTTACTCATTTTAAAATTTAATTTAATTAAAAATTAATATAATATAATAATTATGAAAATTAATAAACTTGACTCAATTTCAATAGGTTTTAAAAAGTGAATAACTTAGTAGTTATTTAAAACCTGATATGATTGAGGATAACCAAAATTGGAATTGAAATAATAATCCAATCAAATCAAATATTTCTTATTCATCTTCTATAAAAAATTAAAAGTTCTTATTTAAGTTTTTCTTCATCTTTAATGTCTCACTTTTATTGTCTTTGTAGTTGAAGTAGTTAATTAATTTTTAAGAATATATTTAAAGTGAAATTACAATTATTAGTAATTGAGTATACTTTTTATTTTGATTTAAAATAATTTGAATTTAGCTTTTTAAAGAAAGAGAAGCATACACCAATTACTGAGTCAAATTTACGTAGGTGCATAAGTGAATAATTGAGTATACTATGAATAAAGGTAAATAATAAAACTTGATTTAACTTAATTAATCACTAATCTTAAGTCAAATCCGATGCAAAGTAATGAAAAATAAAAATTTCAAAATAATTAAAATACTAAATAAATAACTAAATAAAGATGTATCAAATGGATTTTGCTAATGAATACCCTCAAATCAATTTTAAGTTTCATTAAATTATAATTTATAAAAAATAATTAATTTGATAAATTTTAACATTTTTGAACAAATATTACCTAATATAGTAACCTTAAAATTTTTGATACAACAATGAACATTTTTTAATTGATATAATAAAGAAAATGAAAGAGTATACAATATTTCTCTTAATAAAAAATTTTCATATTAATCCTTAAAAATTTTGAAATCAATGCATTTATATATTCTTCATTGAAATATCATATAGTACTAATCTTGCTTGTCATATAGAGAAGATAAAGCTATTCATAATCAATCAATTTTTTATTTTCCATAAGATAATCTTCTATTGAGGCTTTTATCTATTTTTATTAAGTACTAAACAATCACTTATTTTTTATTAAGTTATCATTGATTTTCTACTATGTTATTATGGATTTACAACTATGAAATATGGAGTTTAAATAGTACACTAACAATATATGAGATAAATTTCTTTTTATATAATAACATTATTACTTTAATCAAATTTAAAAATTTTTATTAAAATTTTTATTGAATAGGTTCATAGTAGGTTTATTCTAACCTCCAAGATGAAAGATCTAGCTTCATTCCTACTAATAATTAGAATTCAATCCCTAACAAATGTAAATATAAAAAAGTTATCAATAATTGATAATTACGTTTTCATTTATTTACTACTATATTATTAATGACTTACTACAAGTTATCAATGATTTACTACTAGATTATAACAATTTGTTATTAAATTATCATTGATTTATTACTAATTTATAAATGATTTATCACTGATCTATAAATGATTTACTACTAAGTAACTAATGATTAATTATTAAATTATAATGGACTTACTACTAATTTATCGATAATTTACTATAAAGTTATCAATGATTAATTGATTTACAACTAAATTATCATTGATTTACAATTAAGTTATTAGTAATTTACTATTAAGTTATCAATAATTTACTACTAACTTATTAGTAATTTACTATTATATTATTATACATTTACTACAACATTATTATTTATTTACTACTTAGTTTTCAATTATTTATTTCAAAATTATCATTGATTTACTATCAATTACTTTTAAGTTTCAAATTATTAATTACTAAATTATCAATTATTTTTTGATAAGTTATTATTGATTTACTATATATTAAGTTATTTATGATTTACTACTAACTTTATTAATTAATTACTATTAAACTGATTTACTATTAAGTTACTAGTGATATATTATTAAGTTATTTATGATTTACTATTAACTTTATTAATTAATTACTATTAAATTGATTTACTATTAAGTTGTGGTAGATCTTCCAATAGTTTGGTGAGATTTTATCATAACCAAATTTGTAAAAATTTTTGAGAATTTCATTAAGTCTCTCAATAGTTTGGTAAGACTTAATTTGAAAAACTATCATCTAATAGTTTAGAGGATAAAAATTATTTTTATTTTTATTTTTATTTTTGGTTTTGTTTTTACTTTTTTTTTTTATTTTTATTTTCTTAAAAAATGATTTATGAAATTTCTCAATAGTTTGGTGGATTCCATTTTAAAGATTAAATCCATGAAAATTCTCTAATAGTTTGGTAAAATTTATGAATTTATTTTGCAAGTATTTTTATCTTTAAATTTTGTTCTTTTATTTATTATTATTTTTTGTTTTCTAGAAAAAGAAATTTTTTTGTTTTGCAAAATATTTAATAAATGACAAATCACTTAATAAAAATAAATAACTAATAAAATCAGTAAAATGAAATAGATAAAACTAAAAATAAAAAAAATCAAAATATAAAATAAATAAAAAAATAAAATCAAAAAATGAAATTAAAATAGAAAAAAAAAACTGTGATTCGGGTCGGGTCAGCGTGCGAATCAACAAGTGGATTGGTGGGTTATGAGTTGGTTAGCACATGAATCGGAGGGTTACGAGCAAGTTTGAGGGCTTCTAAAATGCTGTCGTTTTGGAGCCCTATAAAAGCCAAGTTTTAGCTTCTTTCTTTAAAAGCCTTGGTCTCTCCTCTCTCTCTAACCTGAAATCCTTGACCTCTAAAATTCAACCAAAAAATTTATTTTTCACCTAAAAATTCATCCAAACCCAAATTTAAAAAAAAAAAATCAAAAATTTCAATTTTTTTCAGATTTCTTTAGAAATTTCCTAAAACCTTAATCTTAACTCTAGAAACCTAAATCAAAACTCAAAAACTCCACATCAACCCTAGAAATCTAGATCCCCAAAATTCTCAAAACCTAAAAAATCTTAGCAAAAACCCAAAATTCCTTTCCCAAAATTTTTTTCCCTTATTTTTCACCTAGATTAAACGTGTTCTGCTCTTCTATTTCTTTCCACCCATATTAATCGTGTTCTGCTTTTCTATTCCTTAGTTCAATTTATAGCCACCCTTAGGAGCAATTTTAGGAATCAAACAAAACCAATCCTGGGCTTCAATCCTGAGATTGGATTCTACTCAAGCAAGATTTTAGGCTAAGATTTAGTAATTTGTCTAGATTGAATCTAAAACCCTCGATTATGAAATAAAATCCTTGACCATATGGATTGAATTCAGATTTTTAGTTTCCTAAATCTACGATCATAGATTGGAAGAAAGAAAAGAAAGAAAAATCAAATTAATAATAATAATAATAATAATAATAATAATAATAATAATAATAATAATAATAATAATAATAATAGTATAATATAGTATAATATAATGTAATATAATATGATATAATAATAAATATGACGTAATGATATAATAAAATAATAGTATAATGTATTATACTATGAACATAATATACTATAATAACAATACCAACTTATTTGACCCCAGACATATATGAGTATCTACAGCTATCCTTCTTTGCACATCTCTGTTAGACAGGGATGATATAAAGACCTAGACACCCACTCTGTTTTAAAAGTCAAGTCAATAAGTAGAAATGATTGGGATTGAGCCATAAGTTTGAAAAAAGATCTGGATTGAACTAAGATCAAATGATCAGGATGGAACCGTGAGTTTGAAAAATAAAGTGACTAGGACCGAGTTGAGGTCAAGATGAATAACCGAAGTGAAACCGTAAGTCAAAAAAATGATGTGGACTAAGCGGAGATCGGATGATCAGGACGAAATCATGAGTTTGAAAGATAAAGCGATAAGGATCGAGTCAAGGTCGAAGATGAATGGCTAGGATGAAACCGTGAGTCTAAAAGATAAAGCGACTAAGATCAAGTCAAGGTCGAAGATGAATGACCGAGATGAATCACGAGTTAAAAAAATGATTTAGATTGAGCCATATCAAATGACCAAGACAAAATCGTGAGTTTAAAAAATAAAGTGACCATAACCGAGTTGAGGTTGAAGATGAATGATCAAGGTAAAATCATGAGTCAAGAAAATAATTTGGACTGAGTTGAGATTGGATGATCGGGATAAAACTGTGAGTCTGAAAAATAAAGTAATTAAGATCAAGTTAAGGTCGAAGATGAATGATCGGGGTGAAATCATAAATCAAGAAAATGATCTGAATTAAGCCAAAATCATATGACCGAGATGAAATTATGAGTCAAGAAAATGATTTGGACTGAAGCAAGATTGAATGATTGAGATGGAATTGATAGTCAAAAAAATGATCTAGACTAAGCCAAGATCAAATGAGTGATAAATGACAATGCAATGTAGTGTCGATGTCATGAAATTTCAATTGTGGTGATAAAGTTCTCAAGACTCTACCAATTTTTCTTAGCTTCAGTATTAATAATCTCATAACTAATTCTGTCAGCTAATCCATATCATTCTTCTCATCTTGTCATGACTCATAGGTCGTGTTAATCAATCTATCACTAGATTCATCACTAGGTTATCTATGTCATTTTTTTTTTTGCCTCTTTTAAAAGCATTTTTTTCAAGCTTCTTTCATTTATCTCATCTTGGATTTCCTTTAAAAGAATGAAAAGCTCTTTATGAACATTGTCATTCGTTTATTTATCATCATTCAAATTAGTGATAGACATGATATATTTTCTTGATTCATTCATGGGATGTTCATTTGGTAAAAGAAAATTGGGTCTTTATGAAAAGAAATGTGGTCAAAAGTGAACCCTGGTAGAATATCTTGACTGTTCAAATGGAACATAAATATCCAAAGTAATGATTGTTTAGACAATTTTGAACTCTAACTTAGAATTCTCTTTAAAAAATACATTCCATCGATATTCTTAATCTTTGAGCCAATCATCATCCTCATTCTTGAGATCTTCATAAGAAGTTATTTTTTTGAGTTTTCATCTTAACTTAAATTGCCATTTTGAGTTTTCAATTTAAATCTTCATTTTTTCTCTTTTTTCTTTTTTTACACACCTCTTTTTCATCTTTTCCTTTTATTTCTCTTTCTCTTTCATCTATCAGTGACACTTTGATCAAAATCTTGAATAATTTAATGGTAAATTTACCTTAATTCAACTCATGATTTTACAAATCGAGTATTCACATTCGATCAAATGGACTTTTAAGGGACATAATGTAGGCTAAGGTAAATGGTTATGAAAGAAATGGATAAAATAGACTCAAATTGTATTTGCAAGGTAATTAAACTAGGGACCATTTCTTCTTAGGGAGCACTTTGACATTTTGCTCCATCAATCTTCTTTTTCTTCTTCTTTTACTTTTTTTCTCTTTTTTTGTGCAACATATTGGCTTTTTGTCCCATCAATTTTCTTTTATTTTTTTCATTTGTCAAAAAAACTTGATCACAAAAAGCCTTGCCCCTAAGGATGAATAAGTTTATCAAACTTTGCCCCCTAGTGTGCGGTGATCTTTGGTTAGGGTTCCTCAAAAGAAATTTTTAATAGGCTTAAATGGGGTAGCAAGGGATAATTTTTTTTTCCTTTTTACTTTTTTTTTTTTAAGGAAGGATAGAAGAATGTGGCCATTTCTCATCTTAAACATAAATATTTTCATTGGAGAATCTTTATTGACCAAGAATAGATTTGTGAAGGAACAATTGCATTGATCATATAGTGCATCATTTTCAAAATTCTTCACCAGATTGATATTTTTTATTCAGCAGTCCCAATAAACCAACAATCTGAAATTTATCAATCAAATCATCATGAATGGTGTTTTCAAAGTTGAATCTTGGATTATCGTCATGACTATCTAAACATTCATTATTCAAAATCAAAGAATGGATATAGGAAAATATATGAGAAGGTAAAAATAAATAATGGTGTTTCACACAAAAGAGGAATCAAAATGTATCAAATCTATCACTTTATTAAAATAATAAAAGATAAGATGAAATCCAAGTACATAAAAGAAGATCTATATTCTCAAAAAGTCTAAAAGGATAAGCAATTTCAATCAACCTCTCTAAAATTATGCTCTTAGATGATTGGGCAACGGGTTACCACTAACATTAAATGTTGTGTTTCCATCGGTATCAAAATTTATCAACCCTTCTTTGATCGGACTTTACACCATATGTTTCAAAGGGATACAATTTTTGATGGAATGACTTGCCACCCTAAAATGGTAGTCACAGTGAGTAGTGGAGTCATACCATTTGGGATAGAGAGGTTCGGGTTGTTTTGCAAGAATGGGAGCAATCAAATGGTTCTTGTAAAACTCATAGTACAAATCTATGTAGCTCATAGGAATAGAGTCAACTATATGCTTTTTTCAATTTTGTGATTCTTACACACCACTTGCTAGCGTAGTTGGACGAATAAAGGGCCTAAGTATGGATGGGTCATGGAGTTGATTGGTAAACTACAATAGAAGCATGACTCACAACAGGATGATATGTGGGATAAATTGATTAAGGGTGGTTTCTAAATTACTACCTGTCAAAACTCACAGCTTGAGTCTCACTTTCCTTTTTCTTGAACATCTTTTTAGCAGTAGAAGATTCTCTTTCTTCCAATTTATTGCTCTTGATTGCATTTTCAATGATCTCCCCTAAAATCACTATATTGATAAAATTCTTAGTCATATTTCCTATCATCTTCTCATAATATGGTGACTTTAGAGTGCTTACAAATAGCACTATCATTTCTTTCTTTGTTAGGGGAGGTTATACCTGAGCAGCAACATCTTGCCACCTTTGGGCATACTCTTTGAAAGATTCAAATGCTTTTTTCTTTATACCTTGTAATGAAAGGTGATCAACAGCCATGTCTATGATGTGACAATATTGATTGATGAAAGAATGTGTCAAATCTTTTCATGATTTAATGAGTCCTATCAAACTAAACATACCATCTTGCAGCAGATCCAATCAAGCTATGTTGAAACACATGTATGAGTAGTTTTTCATTGCTAGTGTGTACTGCCATCTTGTGACAATACATTGTGATGTGTGCAATGGGGCACTTAGTGCCATTGTACTTCTCAAATTATGGTACCTTAAATTTTCGGAGAATAGTCACATCTAGCACCAAATAAAGGTTGATAGCATTCATGGATCCATAAAAATTAATACCCTCCATAGCCTACAATCTTTCTTTAATCATGCTCATGGCTTGATCGGTCTTAGAGTTTTCTAATGGTGCAGCTGTTTGCAACTTCACTTCTTTTTTTGTCTCGTCTATTTTGAGAATTTACATGGACTCATTTGCCTTTTCAGTGAATACATGATTGGTATAACGCTAAACATTTTCTTGATTGGATGCAAAAGGCATTCTGTAATTTAAGAACATGATCTGCTGTGGCTGAAGATTTGGAACGGTTTGGATTTGTGTGGATGAAAGCCTGAAGGGTATAATGATTTAGTATCTTCATGTGAGGTATCTTCTTCTACCTCTTTTTTTTTGTTCATCTTTTTTAGAGCTTCAAGGATTTTACTTCACTTCCTCTCCATTATCTCTTGAGCCTTTTCCAACCTTTTAAAGCGGTTTGCATTGTCTTGCTCCATCTTTCTAGGTCTAGCCCGAATGTAATATTGGTGTTGAGCTATTCTCGAAGCTTGATTTCCACAATGCACAAATTTAAGATGATGCTTATGGAACCATCAAATTATGTATAAAAATGAAAGCAAAAACAAAATACATGAATACAATAAAGAGAATTTATCACATAACAATTGTTATCAAAGAAAATCTTTATTGAATTAAAAGTCATTTTATTACATCCATGAAAAGTCTAGAACTACTGAGAAAAGAAGTCCATAGCTTGTCAATATTGGCTTTGCATTTCATTAAGAAAATCTATCAATTTTTGACCATGTGCTCCCACTAGTGGCACCCTTACTTTCCATTTTTCAATCATTGCTACAATGTTTTTGGCTTTTTAAACAGCCACAACAATTCGGTCAAGCAGGAACTTCAACTCATTGCTTGAAGTGTTATGTCGTGCCTGAAAAATACATGGCCAGAGATGGCTTCCCCTTATATTTATGTAGTGATGCATCAAAGAGTATAATTGTGCTAGAAACATGTAATATAAATATTTATTTCAAAATTTTCATGGAAGCTTTTAATGCTATCTTGGACAAACGTTCAGACAATCTCTAAACAGGATTTCAATACCATTATATACATATTGCACATAAATGCATGAATGCATGTCTCTGTACGTGGAACTGTACACCTATTTTAAATGGATTGCAGGCCTTCAGTCAATTTACATTTGTACCTTGATCACTAGATTCCTACTGAAACTAAAAGCTAATTATCATTTCAGATCTGTATGTAAAACTGTTCCAAATTGTGAACCCTGTCGCCCCTTGCAATGATCTCTGATAGAGGGGGTTCTATCTAGCAGGTGATTACACAAAGCAAAAGTATTTAGCTTCGATGGAAGGTGCTTTCCCTCAGGGAAGCTTTGTGCACATTCTATTGTACAAGTACTTTTTGCATTCTTTTGCTCTGCCATGTTGCTGTAAGTGAACTGGCATACGTTTCACTTTTTCCCTGCATAAAGTTCAAATTACTAGTTGTCTTAGATGCCAAATTTGTAGCTATACATCATGCCAGGAGTCTTGTAAAGGTGGCAATGAGTCCATACAATAGGACGATGAAATGAAATTGTCTGTTTGTGCTTGTTTCAGCACTTCTAATGTATCGAAATATGCAGGACTATGAGTTGCTTCGTACTTTGGGACAAAGAAAGTTGGCAGGAGCAAACTTTCACTGATGGCTTTTAAGTTGAAGGTAAAAATTCACACGTTCGATTGTTCAAGGCCAGTAAGTTGTGGTGTCAACAGTACATATAATATCATATAACCCTATAAAATCTGTAACATGTGCAAAGAGCATAAAAAACTGCGTGTAAAATTCTTTTGATGGAATCTATATGGTCTTCAATTATCCTGTTAAAAGACAAAAAGAAAAAGAAAAGGAATCTATATAATCTTCATCATTCTAGCAACTTCTAAGTTTTTGAGGAATCATCATCATAATAATCATAATCACAATTATGCCGTAGAATACATTAGCCATCTTTTAGTCAACAAATTAAGATAGAAACACTGAGTTCATTGACAATGCAACTCCATTAGATTGAGGGGTAACCCGTAAATTAGAAATTGAGGCTTCCCTTTTGTAGAAAGATTAAAGTGGGAGAATGGAAGGAGAAAATGAGAAACAAAAAATATTTTTACTAGTGTTCAATTCAATAGGTGAGAGAAGAACATATAGAGTAGGGATAAAGTTATGTTTCAGGCTATTTGCTCAGGAGCACTTTTAGCATTCTCCTCACTTAATCTCCATATTTCTTGTATATCTATATTTAATTTTATAGAATTATTAATCACATAGCAAGGCTTTGTTTTGTAATAACTAGTTATGGCCCTTTGTTGCCCGAGTAAATTTTCTTTTTGTTGGGGAGATAAACATTACTTGGAGCTCAAGGAAGCACATCAGAGAGCCCATACATTTTCTTTTTGTTGAGGAGATAAACATTAGTTGGAGCTTAAGGAAGCACATCAGAGAGCCCATACATGCATGTTAGATACCACTTAAGCCCAAAAGCTTAAGTTATTAGGTTTTTGGGTTCTCCATGTATATATAGGATATCTCATAATGATTTCTTAGTAATGTGAGATTTGTTGAGGAGATAAATCATTCTTGAAGCCCATGAGAGTACAACAGAGAGCCCATACATGCATGCTAGACATCACTTGAGCCCAAAAATTTAAACTATTAGATTTTTGGGTCCTCCATGTATATATAGGAAATCTCATTCAGATTTTTTAGTGATGTAAAATTTTTTAGTCACATGTGAACTTTATCCAAATAATCTCCTCCATTTACTTGTGAGTATTTAGACACCACTTGAGCCTACACCACTTGAGCCCAAAAGTTTAAGCTATTAGGTTCTTAGGTCTTTCATGTATATATAAGACATTTTATTCAGATTTCTTAGTGAAGTTGGATTTTTTACTCACATATATGAACCTTATCTCAATAATCTTTTTGCTATTGGCTTGAAGAGGACACTCTATTGGGAGATAACCACTTCCTTCATGAACACGTCAGATTGGTCCTTTCCCCTCTATTAGATTTCTCTGAATCTCTTCATTAACCTTCTTTCCTACAATAAACCCGCAAAAACAAACAAAGTACTGAACAATACAAAGAATCTAACTTAGAAGTTCGTTACGATACAATGATAGTTGTCTTGTTTTTTTTTTTTTCCTTGCGGTTATAACTTAGCTAACATTTAGCAAAGTGGGTAATTCCAATTGATGTTGGAGGCAAGAGCAGCGAAAGTGATAGTAGTAGTATAAGTATAGAAAGAACGGGGGGCATCTTTCAGGGCATGTTTGCTAAGAAACTGGTTTCTGGCTGAAGCCAATGGCAGGTTTATCGAATTGGGTTGTGATTATTTTGGAGGAGAAAGAGGAATTTGGTAGTCAATTTTCTTGCTGTAAGGGAATGAATAAATTGTTAGAAATCAACAATACTAAATCTTTTTTTGTTTTTTCAGATTTATGTTTAACCATCGTCAAAAGATTATTCTAATCAATCATGATATTTGAAAAGGAGATTGTCTTAGACATGTATTTGAGACCTTGCATAAGGGGTGAGCAGAAAGAAACGAGGGGAAGAAAAAATGAAATAAAAAAGAGTTAGAAATTAAAACAAGGATGAGCTGAACGACACAGGCAGATAAATTACAAAGAAAAGACACCGAAGAAAGAAAGTTTAACAAGTACTGTTGGAAACTAACTAGGAGTATGTATCCAATGGCAGATCGTTTATAATTGACCTAGACGTTGAACAAGAAGCAATAGCCCAAGGTTCGATCATCTCATCTATATCAGAATCTTCATCCACACTTTGTTCAATAGCATTAGCTTCTTCTGATGCTCTAATCCTCTCCAGCTCCATTGCAACTTGTTTCATCGTGGGTCTATTCTTTCCATTAAGATTCAAGCTTCTTTTCGCTAGCTTGGCAACTGCTATAATCTCTTCTTGTGCACCATTATTCCTTAACATTGGATCAAGAATGTCAAATAGGGAATTTTCCTTCATTGTAAGCAGAAAAAAGTTTACCAAGCTTCTCACTTCCTCTGATTGTATCGAGGAGATGGGTTTTTGTCCGGTCAGAAGTTCAACAAGAACAACCCCAAAACTATAAACATCACTCTTCTCTGTAAATTGACTCGACCGAAAATACTCTGGATCCATGTATCCGAAAGTTCCTTGTACTTGAGTGGTTAGATGAGTTTGCTCAAGTGTAATTGATCTAGAAATTCCAAAATCTGACACTTTTGCTCTGTATTTATCACCCAAAAGTATGTTGCTAGATTTGATGTCTCGATGATAAATAGGGACAGAAGCAGCTGAATGCAAATAGGATAAAGCATTGGCAATTTCAATTGCAATTCTTAAACGCACTTCCCATGTCAATGGGAATTCTTCATTTTGGTCATATATGAGTTGAGAGAGTGTTCCATTGGGGATGAACTCATACACTAGTAAAGGAACCTTTGTCTCCAGGCAACATCCTAAAAGCCTAACCACATTTCTATGGTTAATCTGTGATAAAAGTATCACCTCATTGATGAACTGTTCAAGCTTCTTTTCCTCAACTTTCTTCTCTTCCACCATTTTAGACTTCTTGATTGCCACAATGCTTCCATCAGTTAACATTCCTTTATAAACAGTTCCTTGGCCGCCTTGACCGAGGATTCGATTTTCGTTAAAGTAATCTGTGGCCTTTTCCAACTCCTTTGATGTAAACAACCTTATTTTTTCTACATTACCTTCATTGCTGGACAATTGTTGTTGCAGAAGTAAACCTCCATTCCTCTTAAAGTATTTTTGCTTCATCTTGATGGTGTTTCTCCTTTTTAGTACTTTGTACAGATTCCATGTACCAAGTAGCACAAGTACTGTCCCAATACTAGTGCTGCAACCTGTATAGGAAACATAATTTATTAATGCAAATGGTAAATTTGCAAATTAATATATATTAAGAAAAACCATACATGCATTTCAACATGATTCATATTTTCTATCTTTAAGAAAGTGAATTTATCAGCACTTGAGCTTTAATTCAAGTGGTAAGAGGGTACTGCAATTTTACTATAGATCTTTTGTTTAATGAAGACGTACTACTTCCCGCTCAAAGAAAAATTAAAAAAAAATTGTTAAGAACAGTCTTTTCACTATAATAAAGTATTTAATGTCATGGTATTTGATTTTAAAAAATTTTTAATTTAGTAAATGATTTATAAATCTATTAATTAATGTAATACTTATTTTTAATATGATTAATTACAAATGATAACACATGATGGATAAACAGTAATTTAAGTACTATATTAATTAAAAAATTATAATTTAAATATTATATTAAATATTTTATTATAATTTAAAGATCATTTGTAATATTTACTTTAAAAAAATGAATTTAATGCATACCTATAATGATCGGTAAATTCCGAGACTTTGTAGGCTTCTCCATCCGGAGTCCTGGAAAACTAAATGAGGGATAGCATCTAGCTTCGTCACTTGAGTATTCATATGTGTCAGGGCATCGCGACAAACAATAATCATCGGGAGCATTCAAACAAAGCATATGACAGTACCTATGTTTAACATCGCATTTGCCTATTTCTGTCATTTATAAATAAATAAAGTTAAGTTC
This sequence comes from Durio zibethinus, assembly GCF_047325235.1. NCBI lineage: Eukaryota > Viridiplantae > Streptophyta > Magnoliopsida > Malvales > Malvaceae > Durio > Durio zibethinus. The sequence goes on along the minus strand of NC_143188.1, from coordinate 14,457,143 downwards.
AGGTAACAATATGTTAATTAAGAAATGCCAAAACAAATAAAAGTTTCATTTTCCGCGTAAATTTTCAATATCCGAACCCACAAAATTATGGGTTCAAATTCAGATATCTTAGATATATATATATATATATATATATATATATATATGTACACACACTTGTATTACGATACCTTGGCATAGATCATGATAAAAATAAACATTGTCAGAATTGACATGCACGCTGCAAACACATAGAAGGCCGACGTTCAACCTTGCCCAACAATATTGACCACTGGAGCTACAAAAGGTATCCAAACCAGTCAAATCACACAGCCCACGGATTGGTGTGGCCCATTGCAGTGCTGTAGGAACGTGTCCATCTTTTGGTGAACCCCAGTCCCAGTGCAGTGTTGAAGGAATGAGTTCAAATTCCAGTGTTCTGGGAACGTTGGGGTTTGCAATTATTGTTCCAGGTGAATCCAACAAACTTACGTCCACCATGAAAGCAGATCCACATGATTTCTTGCTGCCATTACTCGGATAAAACTCTGTCATGTTTGCAGCAAAGGAACTGAGGCCCGGAGGAATTTTCGCAAGGCAGCTATCATTGGTGGTCCCAATATTGCTACAACGACGTTGCAGGCAGCCACCAACAGGATAATCAGTTGGATTACGACGAACAGTAGCCAAACTACCGCAACCTACGGACACGAATCTGTTGAAGATATGTGAGAAGAAAAAGGGGCTGCCTGTTAAGTTGACACTAACCCCATTATTATCTTCACTTTTATTGCGGCAATTGAAATAAGTTACTGAATTGTTGACGATAACTCTGCCTAGGGGTAATGAAACATCGAGTAGTTGCATGTTGATGCTACTTATGAAAGGCATTGGCCCATCACCGGTTTTGTTGCAGCTTACTCTGAACCACTCATTCATGTAACAGCCGACTTCCATTCCAAAAGGATACGTAATATTAACCTTCCCACATCTTTCAATACATTCATGCTTTAAAGGTAGAAGTATTGGGTCTGCTTCTTCAAATTCTAGGCAAAGTGCGTCTGCTTAGCATCAACAAAAGCAACAATAATAATAATGGTAAAATTAATTTTGATAAAATTAAAAATAGTGATAGTGATGAAATTAATATATGTAATAGTAATATCAAAATTAGTGGATATGCATTTGAATGCAAAATTATTAGTGAAAATAATATTATAATGAAAAAATAAAATAATTGTTAATAGTATTAGATTAAAAATTATATGTAATAAAAAAATTTAAATTATTTAATATTTATAAAATTAATAAATTATTTAAAATTTATTAATTATTTTTATGACAAAAAATAATTTTAAATAAATAATTAAAAATAAAAAATAATAATATATCAAATAATATTTTTAGTAAATTAAATTAAAAAATTATTTCAAAAATTTTTAAATAAAAGAAAAATTAACAAAGTAAAAAAAAAGAAGTTGTAAGGTATTTTCGTATTTATAATAATTATTAAAGAAAAAAAACCAAATAAATCTCCGATAAAACATTAGACTAACAACGACTAGCGAAAAATCAACAGCAATGACACTGTCCAATTAAAACCAAATGCAAATTTTACACTGTGCAACGTAATTAGCACAATCTTCCATTGCAATGGCACCCGATTAAATCTAAAAGCAGCCTTATTGATAAAATAACTTAGATCGTGCTTAAAATTTAAAAATTTATTGAAAAGTATTGAGAAGAATTTAAAAAGGAAAGAGAAGAAAAAACGCAAATGGATTTGCAGGAGACAGAAGTGGGTGTGGTTTGTCTCTGTTTCCTAGTATTCAGTTATTTTATTTTATTTTTTTTCACAAGGCTAAAGCTGGTACGATTAAAAAAAAAAAAACTGGGTAAACCCTACATGTATGTATCTCATGTAGTTTGTCTCACATTTTCTGTGATGTGCCACTTTCTAATTTATATTTTTTATTTATAATTTTGAAATTTATTTTCGTTGTTAAAAAGGACATAACGATAAAAAATTAATTAAATTTTAATGAAAATTTAAAATTATCCTTATTTTTATTTTTGACATTTTTTTTATAATAAAACAAACCCCAAAATTGTAATTTAAAAGTAAAAAAATTCCACAAACACTATGAATAGAAAAGTAGCAAATCACCTATGATGTATATAGGGTTTACCCAAAAAAAAAATTATCTAATTATTTCTCATTTTAATTTAATAAAATAAGAAAGCAATAGTAAAGTGATCACGATTAATGCCAACCTCCCAAATCGCAATTAACGGGGTTCCACTCCAACGTTGCAGGAACATGCGTCGTATCAATGCTTATGCTGTCGGGAAATTGAAGATCTTGATCCGTTGCGGTCATCGACCTTGGGTCAAACATGAAAACAGATGTGCATCTCTTGCTGTATTCTTGCTTCCCAGGATTAATGATCTCTGTCACGGTTGCAGTGTATGAAGTGAGATCTTCAGGAATTACGGTATAGCAGCCACCTAATTTAGAAGCCTGGTCGTCACATCGCTGTTGTACGCAGCTAGCGACGGGATCAGTTTGAATTTCGCGAGAAACAGTGGCCAATTTGCCGCAACCTGCTGAACCGAATACGTTGAATCTACTTGAGAAGAAAAATGGACTGCCTTTTAGGTTGACACTAGCACGATGAGTCGTGCCATTGTTTCCTTTATTGCTGCAATTGAGATAAGTAACCGGATTGTTGACGGCGACGCTGCTATCTGACCAAGAGGAACCGAGAAGCTCCAGATTGATGCGACTGATGAAAGGCTTTAGCCTATTACCGGTTTTGTTGCAAGTTACTCTAAACCACGAATTTTTATAGCAACCAGTTCTTATTCCAAATGGGGATGGAATATAAACATCCCCACATGTTTCATCACAAACAGACTCGTATGCTTCTTGCGATGCTGCTGCTTGAATAAGCCATAGGAGCAGGATGAAATAAACGTCCATTCTCTCTTAATTTCTTCTACCTTCGATCGTTATTTCTTTCTATCAGGGATATTGATGAAGATTTTGCTGGCCGGTTAAGTCAAATAGATAAAGCCCGGCGTAGGCTCAAAGGTTAAAGAAATTTATCGGCTTTTGCGGCCCAGTTTCTACATTTGACCCCACTCAAAAGCCCCAGTTTTCTACATTTGACCAAAGCATTAACCATACTTTCGGTCCGCGGAATGTAATATAGGAAAATGGACTTTATATTTTGGGAGAATGGAATATGTATTATTAGTTTCATTGATTAGAATGTATTATTAATATTAATATTTTTGGTTAATTCAAAGAATATGAAAGCAATAAGTTCAAAAAATTATTTTATTTTTATAATTTATTATAATATTACAAATTAATAAAAATGAATAAAAATTCATAATAATTTAATATAAAAATAAATATTAATTTTGTTTCAACCATTTTATTTTTATAATTTATTATAATATTATAAATTAAATATTAATTTCGTTTAAGTCTTTCCCTTATATCAATCTATCTCCCACTATTAAAGTTGAAAAGAGTTTTCTTTCGAAAAATGAAATGGATACCCTTTTTTTTTTTTTAATGGATAGTTTTTTTTTAAAGAACTAAATAGATTAATGCCTCCTTAATTTTAAATATTTTATGATAATTTTATTTGATATTTTGGTCAATTTATTTTACTGGATTGATATTACTTGATTTGTTACATCAATTTTTTTTAATTACAAAGAAAAAATAAAAAATAAAAATAAAAATAATAATATTTTTAAACCCCTAAAAAAACTCTATTCCCATGCATCAAAAGCTAAGATCTTAATGGAAAGAAATTATAAATTTTTTAACATGAAAAAAATACGAAGATAAGAAAAAAAATTACGGATACTAAAATTTAAATATAAATTTATTAAATATTAATCTTAAAAATAATTGTATAAATAATTGAATTAAATTTGAAATTTAGTTATCATAAAATTTTAATATCTATATTCGTGTTATAATTCAATTTTGACAAAACATCAGTGCATCCATGTCAAAGGTTTTGTAATTGATAGAGATGTTTTTTTTTCCCTAAACATGGTTAGTTGCTTTGGTGGGGGGTCAAGTGTAGGAAACTGGGGCGCCAGAGCTAAGAAATTTCGTTGAATCAATACCATGCTAAAATATGAACAAAATTTGTCACATGATACTTCAAACAAAATAGACACAAAAGTTTCATCCATATATTCTAACAATATATCATAATAAATACCGATTCAATAGGTTTATATATGTCGGGATTAGTAAATTCATGATTACTTATTTTTTATAATCTTTCAACAGATTCAAATTTAACCAATTAAGAAAATAACAAACTATCTTATCATTTAAACCAACGTCAGTTCATAATCTCTTTTGTAATTTAACTTGCCACTAAGCTAGCTATATATAGAATCAGACACATGAGAGACTCGTTGCAATATTAGCAGTATCTTTGCCTGTTTGAGCCTTTTGTCATCATGCGCTTTTATCTCCACGGATTGATATAATATTACACTTTTTTTATTTTTTATTTTACCAAACACATAGTAAATTAAGGGGCAATAACATATAGCCACATTAGTTGTAATTATTCAAGATTGGTGGGCTGAATATTTTATCACAGGCATGCAAATTATATATATTATCCACTATTAAAAATTGAAAAGCATGAGCTAAAGTTTCCATCTTTATTACTTCTAAATGTATCTCTTAATATGAACAATGTTAGTGCCTTTAGTTGGTGTGAATTACAAAATGGGAGCGCAACACCTAAGAAATTCCTTTGTAAGGCATCGATTTGGGAATTGAAAAAAAAAATGAAAGTATTGAGATTTGAATTCATATTTATTAAATGTAATGTTTTATAGATGATTATATGAATCAACAGAATTAAATCTCAAACTCTCTTTGTGAGCCTTGTGGCATCATGTGCTTTTTATCACTTTGGATTGATTTAGTATTACATCATTTTCTATTTATTTTCACTAAATACAGTTAGATCTGGCAATCACAAAAATGGCATGTTAGAATTCGTATTAAAATAAAAATATGAAATACATTTTTTATTTTATTAAATTCATATATAGTTTTACTAAAATTTTAAACCATGTTACCTTTGTAATTTTTTCTTTTTTTTTTTTATTATGTCACTGTATCATGTTTTAAATTTATAAATCTACACATAATTAAGAGGCAATAAAATATAGTACTTGTAATTATTCAAGATTGGTGGGCTGAATATTTTATCACAAGCATGCAAATTAAAAATATTATCCACTATTAAAAATTGAAAAGCATGTGCTAAAGTTTCCATCTTTATTAGTTCTGTATGTTTCTCTTTATATGAACAATGTTAGTGCCTTTGGTTGGTGTGAAATTGCAAAATGGGAGTGCAACACCTAAGAGATTTCTTTGTAAGGCGTTAATTTGGGGATTGAAAAAAAAATTGAAGGTGTTGAGATTTGAATTCATATTTATTAAATGCAATGTTTTATAGATGATTACATGAATCAAATTAAATCTCAAACTCTCCCTTTGAGCCTTGTGACATCATGTGCTTTTTATCTCCTTGGATTGATTTAGTCTTACATCATTTTCTATTTATGTTTACCAAATATAGTTAGATTTGGTAATAATAAAAGTTACGTATCAAAATTTGTATCAAAATGAAAATATGAAATACATTTTTTATTTTGTTAAATTCTTATATAGTTTTACTAAAATTTTAAATCATGTTACATTCATAATTTTTTCTTGTCGTTTTTTTATTGTATCACTGTATCATATTTTAAATTAATAAATCTACACATAATTAAGAGGCAATAAAATATAGTACTTGTAATTATTCAAGATTGGCAGGCTGAACATTTTATCACAAGCATACAACTTATACATATTATCCACTACTCAAAATTTGAAAATCAGCATGTGCTAAAGTTTCCAGCTTTATTAATTGTATATGTTTCTCTTTCTATGAACGATGTTACTGCTTTTAGTGATGTGATAGTGCAAAATTTGAGGGCAAGAGCTAAGAAATTTCTTTCAAACTTATATATATACATATATATATATTAATTTTTGACACGTACGTAATGTTTATGTAATTTTTTTAAAATTTTAATTTAATAAATTTTTTTTATAATAATAATAATAATAAATTCTAACAGTTTATTTTTTATATTAGTATATATAAGTAAAATTTGCTAATATTTGATATAATTTTGATTTTGATAACTTTTGATATGTTTTGTTAACCTTTGTTAAAAGTTTGTTAATTTTTAATAAAATTCTAGTAACTTTTGATACATAGTTGATAATTTTCAATATTATTTTGGCAACTTATGATATAATTTTTTTACCCATTAAAAAAAATTTGATAATATATTTTTTTATAAAATGTTGATAACCTCTTAATGTAATTTTAGTAATTAACCTTTAATATAATTTTAGTAATTTATAATATACTTTTAATAATTATTGATAAACTTTGTGCCATCATACATCTAATAATTGATTTTCACAGCAAAGTGCGGGTTTCGTTTTTAAGATAAAAGAATAAAATAATAGGTGCAGAGACATTACCGTTCCCCTCCCCCCTTTTTAATAAATTTTTTTTGATACAAAAAGAGGCTAACTGATTAACTTCTTGTCTCCTCATTCGTGCATGTGACCACTAATTAATGATTTATTGTTTTATGCAGGGATATTACAATACAAACAATCCACGTTGGAGTTAGTTTTTGCCTCTGCAGAAGAATGGATTACACGAATTGACTCAGAAATTATTGATGCAACAATGAAGGAACTTGCAAAGCTCTTTCCTGATGAAATTTCTTCTGGTCAGACCAAAGCAAAAGTCGTAAGGTACCATATTGTTAAAACACCAAGGTTAGACTGAGTGCATTCTTTTAGAATCTCTGTCAATACTTCTTTTTTTAAATCAACTTCTAGTCATTGCTTGAATTATTATGTCGTGGCTGAAAAATACATGGCCTGAGATGGCTTCCCCTTTTATTTGTACTAGTCTTTAGCTTGTGCGTAACGGATATGTAATTTTTGTCATGAAAAATTTAGTTCAATAAATACTTTTAGATATTATGATGATGATGATGATGATGATGATGATAATAATAATGATAATAATAATAATAAAACCTAATAAATTAATTTTGATTTTAGTAGAATAGAAGTAAAATTTGATAACTTTTGATATAGTTTTGATTTTAATTATCTTTGATATATTTTGGTAACTTTGTTAAAAGTTTGATAACCTTTGATAAACTTTTGGTAATATTTGATACAATTTTGATAACCTTTGATATTAGTTTGGTGACTTATGATATAACTTTTGCAATCATTGATACAATTTGGTAAACTCATGATATAATTTTTGCAATCATTCATACAATTTGGTAATTTTTGATAAAATTTTGATAATCTATTGATGTAATTTTAGTAACTTATGATATACTATGGTAATCGTCGATAAAATTTGTACCATTATTTATCTAACAATGGATTGCCGCAGCAAAGTGCTGGTTTAATTATAGTATAAGATTTTTTTTATATAATAATATTATCGCTTCATTAAAATCTTTAACTTTTTTACTAAAATTTTTTATTAAATAAGTTTATGATAGGTTTATCCTAACCTTCAAAGATGAAGCTATTTTCATTTCAGCTAATAACCAATGTTTAATCCCTAACAACTTTAAATATAAAAAAGTTATATATAATTGACAACTAAGTTATTATTGATTTATTACTATGTTATCAGTGATTTATTACTAATATATAAATGATTTACTACTAAATTATTAATATTTTACTATTAAATTGTCACTTATTTACTACTAATTTATTAATAATCTACTACTAAAATTTTGCTAAATTAATACTAAATTATTAATGATTTATTATAAAGTTATGAGTAGTTTACTACTAATTTCACAATGATTTATTACAAAGTTATAAACGATTAAGTAATTTATTATTAAATTATCACTGATTTACAATTAACTTATTAGTGATTTATTGTAATGTTATAAGTGATTAAATACTAAGTCACTGTTAATTTACTACTAAATTTTTAATGATTTACTAATATATTGTTAGACATTTAATACAATGTTATCATTGATTTAATATAATTCACTACCAAGTTTTCATTAATTTTATTACTTGGTTTTCAAATTTTACTACTTAGACATTTAATATAATTCACTACCAGGTTATTATTAATTTATATTAAATTATCCATGATTTACTATTAACTAATTATCACTAATTAACTATCAAGTTATCGATTATTTATTACTAAGTTATATTCATTTACTTTTAAATTTTCAATTATTAACTATTAAATTATCATTGATTTACTATTAACTTGTTATGATTTACTACTAAATTTATCAATTATTTATTATTAAACTAAAACTTATTTATTATTAAGTTGTCAGTAATTTACTATGAAGTTATTATTGATTTATTACTAAGCAATCAATAATTAACTACTAAGTTGTCATTTATTTTTTATTAAGCTATACTTAATTTATTAATATGTTTTTATGCATATACAACTATAAAATATAGAGTTTTAAAAGTCCACTAACAATATATGAGATAATTTTCCTTTCTTCTTATATAATAACATTATTACTTTGTTCAAATTTAATTTTTTTACTAATTTTTTATTAAGTAGGTTCACGTAGATTTATCCAAGTCCCCAAGATGAAAATTCTGGTTTTGTTTCTATTAGTAACCAAGATTCAATCCCTAACAACATAAGGTATAAAAAAAGATTAATAATTTACATTTAAGTTATATTGATTTATTATTATGTTGTCAATAATTTATTTTAAGCTATCAATAATTTATTCCTAAATTATCAATAATTTTTATACTAATTTACAAATGATTAATCATTATGTTATGAATGATTTACTATTAAATTATTGAATAGTTACCACTGAATTATTAATAATTTACTATAAAGTTATAAGTTATTTGCTACTAATTTATCGATAATTTATTACAAAGTTACCAATGATTAACTAATTTACTATTAAATTATCACTGATTTACAACTAAATTATTAGTAACTTACTACTTCATTATTATTGATTTATTGTTAAGTTATTAATAATTTAGTATTATATTATATAATTTACTATTATATTATCATGAATTTACTACTTAATTTTTGATTATTTAATACAAAATTATTACCAATTTACTACTAAATTATCTGTTGTTCACTACCAGGTTACTACTAATTTGTGATAAATTATCTATAATTTATTATTAAGTTATCATTTATTAAATATTAAGTTAGTTATCGATAATTTGCTATTGAGCTATACTGATTTATTTTTAAGTTTTCAATGATTAACTATTAAATTATCAATTATTTATACTAAATTATCATTTATTTACCACTAAATTATTTATAATTTACTACTATCAATTAGTTACTATTAAACCAAAATTTATTTACTATTAAGTTATCATTGATTTATTACTAAATTAATGATAAACTACTAAATTATTACTAATTTTTAATAAGTTATCCTTGATTTACTATTATGTAGTTATGCATTTACAACTATATTATAATTGATTTATTACTAAGTTATTATGCATTTACTATTATATTATTACTGATTTACTATTAAGTTATTAATTATTGACTACAAAATTATCATTCATTTATTATTAAGTACTATTTTACTACTAAGTTATCTATGATTTACTATTAAGTTATCACTAGTTAACTATTAAGTTATTGATAAAGCTATTCGTAATCAATTGATTTTTTATTTTCCATAAGATAATCTTCTATTGATGCTTCTATTTATTTTTATTAACTACTAAACTATCACTTATTTTTTATTAAATTATCCCTGATTTTCTACTATGTTATTATGGATTTACAACTATGAAATATGGAGTTTAAAAAGTACACTAACAATAGATGAGATAAATTTATTTTTATATAATAACATTATTACTTTATTCAAATTTAAAAATTTTTATTGAATAGATTCATAGTAGGTTTATTCTTACCTCTAAGATTAAAGATCTAGCTTCATTGTTGCTAATAATTAGAATTCAATCCCTAACAATTGTAAATATAAAAAAGTTATCAATAATTGATAATTTTATTTTCATTTATTTACTGCCATGTTATTAATGACTTACTACTAAGTTATCAATGATTTACTATTAAATTATAACAATTTGTTACTAAATTATCATTGATTTATTACTAATTTATAAATGATTTATCATTAATCTATAAATGATTAACTACTAAGTTACTAATGATTAATTATAAAATTATAACGAATTTACTACTAATTTATCGATTTATAAATGATTTATCACTAATCTACAAATGATTTACTATTAAGTTACTAATGATTAATTATAAAATTATAATAGATTTACTACTAATTTATCAATAATTTACTATAATGTTATCAATGATTAATTGATTTACAATTAAATTATAACTGATTTACAACTAAGTTATTAGTGATTTACTATTAAGTTATCAATAATTTACTACTAACTTATTAGTAATCTACTATTATATTACTATACATTTACCACAAAGTTATCATTTATTTACCATTAAATTTTAATTATTTATTTCAAAATTATCATTGATTTACTATCAGTTACTTTTAAGTTTCAAATTATTAAATACTAAATTATCAATTATTTTTTGATAAGTTATTATTGATTTACTATATATGAAGTTATTTGTGATTTACTACTAACTTTATTAATTAATTACTATTAAATTGATTTACTATTAAGTTATCATTGATATATTATTAAGTTATTATTGATTTATTACTAAGTTATCAATGATTAACTACTAAATTATCACTTTTTTATTAAGTTATCCTTAATTTACTATTATGTTGTTATGTATTTATAACTATAATATTATAATTGATTTACTACTAAGTTATTATACATTTATTATTATGTATCACCAATTTATTACTAAGTTATCAATTATTGACTACTAAATTATCATTTATTTATTATTAAGTTATCAATATTTTATTATTAAATTATAATTGATTAACTATTTAGTTATCGATCATAACTACTAAATTACATTGATTTATTTTTAAGTTTTTAATAATTAATTACGAAGTTATCAATTATTTACTGTTATTTTCTCATTGATTTGCGTATATCAAGAAAGAAACTATAATAGATGCTAAATAATATAATTTACAAAATAAAGAAAAATATAAAAAAATTTAAATATAAACAACTTAAAAAGTATTCATAATTTCATTCCTTAAAAGAAAATCTCTTTTTACCTCATTTGGGCTAGTATAAAGAATTCCATCAATCCTCAGTAAACTTTAGAGTTGTTTTAGAGGTAAATAATGGTGGTTGATCGTCATGATTTGCTATCCACACAACCGTTTTATGTCTTTTAGCAAAGTAATCAAATCCCAACGCCAAAGCCATTATCTTGCTAGTAAAAACCAAATACAAATCGATCAGAAGTGGAAGGCCATGATGAGGCATATGCATTAGAGAAAAAGGTAGAGAATGGTGTTATAGGGCTAGATTGCTCTTGTAAAACTCTTCTTTTGGCTAAACATACAAAACTTAGGAATAAGAGAACAGTAGACATGGAAGCCATGGTAAGTCTGTGAGAGAGAAGGGCAATTTTGTAACCAAATGCCCAAGCTTCGGAAAATGCCATCCTATTCTAAAGTTCTAGAGGCTCAAACAGAGTAAATGTACTTAGTTTTTTAATACTTATTATGCACGTGATTATTAACCAGATTTTTTAAATACTTATTGTGCACGTGGTTGTTAACCAGATTTTAATTAGAGTATAATAAAATCATTTTAGTATTTTTATAGTAATTAAAATTGAAATAATTATCATGATAATAAATTAAATTGAAAATGTCAATTTAAGTTCAAAACAAATAAATATAACAAAAAAATTTTAAAATAAAATTCCAATATAGAATAAATTGAATCTCTATTAAAAAAAATTTAAGTAGCTAAATTTCACAAAAACTCTATTTTTAATTTTAGTTTATTTAAATTAAATTTAAAAATAAATTAATAAAATCTATATATTTGAGAATAAATTTATTAATTTAAAAATTAATACAGATATTCAGATCGATCCCCTATAAACTTTTAAAGTTTCTACTTTTATATATAAATAGAAATAGATAGATAATAGTGATGCATCAAAGAGTATAATTGAGGTAGAAACATGTAATATAAATATTTATTTCAAATTTTTAAGGGAATCTTTTAATGCTACCTTGGACAAACTTTCAGTCAATCTCTAAACAGGATTTCAGTACCATTACATACAGATGTTTGCACATACATGCATGAACGCATGTATCTATATGTGGAACTGTACACCTATTTTAAATGGATTGCAGGCCTTAAATCAATTTACTTTTGTACCTTGGTCACTAGATTCCTACTGAAACTAAAAGCTAATTATCATTTCAGATCTGTATATAAAACTGTTCCACATTGTGAACCCTGCCGCCTCTTGCAAAGATCTCCGATAGAGTGGTTCTATCTAGCAGGTGATTACACAAAGCAAAAGTATTTAGCTTCAATGGAAGTGCTGTTCTCTCAGGGAAGCTTTGTGCACAGTCTATTGTACAGGTACTTTTTGCATTATTTTGCTCTGCCATGTTGCTATAACTGAGCCGGTTAAGTTTCACTTTTTTCCTGCATAAAGTTCAATTACTAGTTGTCTAAGATGCCAAACCTCTTGCTATACACTATGCCAGGAGAGTCTTGTAAAGGTGGCAATAAGTCCATACAATAGGACGGTGAAATGAAATTATCTGTTGTGCTTGTTTCAGCACTTCTAATGTATCGAAATATACAGGATTACAAGTTGCTTCTTACTTTGGGACAAAGAAAGTTGACAGGAGCAAACATTCAATGATGGCTTTTATGTTGAAGGCAAAAATTCACAAGTTCCATTGTTCAAGGCCAGTAGGTTAGTGGTCTCTCAGCAGTACACACACACACACACACACACACACACATATATATATATCATATACCCCTATAAAATCTGTAACATGTGCAAAGACAGCATCACAAACTGCGTGTAAAATTCTTTTGATGGAATCTGTATGGTCTTCAATTATCCTGTTAAAAGAAAAAAAAAGAAAGAAAAGGAACCTATATAATCTTCATCATTCTAGCAACTTCTAAGTTTTTGAGGAATCGTCATCATAAATAATCATAATCACAATTATGCTGTAGAATACATTAGCCATCTTTAAGTCAACAAATTAAGATAGAAACACTGAGTTCATTGAAATTGCAAGCCCACTAGATTGAGTGGTAACCTGTAAGTTAGAAATTGAGGCTTCCCTTTTGTACAAAGATTAAAGTGCGAGAATGGAAGGGGAAAAGAAGAAACAAAAAATATTTTTACTAGTGTTTAATTCGATCGGTGAGAGAAGAAAAAATAGAGTAGGGATAGAGTTATGTTTCAGGTTATGTATTTAGGAACACTTATAATATATCCTCACTGAATCTCTTTATTTCTTGTATATCTGCTACTTAATTTTAGAGAATTATTACTAACATAGCAAGGCTTTGTTTTGTAACAGCTAGTTATGACCCTTTGTTGCCCCAGTAAATTTCTTCTTCTCGCTATTGGCATGAAAAGGAGGACACTCTATAGGGAGATAACCGCTTCCTGCATGAACACGACAAATTGGTCCTTTCCCCTCTATTAGATTTCTCTGAATCTCTTCATTGACCTTCTTTCCTGCAATCAACCCGAAAACGGAAAACAAGTACTGAACAATAGATTAAAATCCAAAACTTAGAAGAAGGTTACTGTACAATGATAGTTGTTTTTTTATTTTTAATTTTTCCTTTTTGTTATAGCTTACATTACATAGGTAACACTTACCAAAGTCAGTGCTTCTGGTTGAAGTTGGAGGCAAGAGTAGTGAAAGTGATAGTAGCAGGACAAGTAAAGAAAGAACAGGGGAAATCTTACAGGACATGCTTGCAAAAAAAAACTGGTTTCTGGTGGAAACTAATGGCAGCTTTATCGGATTGGGTTCATGCTCCATTATATAGAGCTGCCCACTCGTTCAATCCTAAGACTCTTTTTTTGGTCTTTTTTTAGTAATTGCTTGTCGTCAGCTTCGGACAATTGCTCTCTCTTCTTCTCTTTTCTGAATTTCCAAATGATGATGTCGGCCATGATTTAACGTTTAACAGTAACGGATCTTAATGTTTAACTTTGGGGGATTGAAATAATATTTTATGATAATACTTTTTTATTTTTTAAAATATATCAAATCTATATATAATAAAAAATTTTAAATGCAAACATAAGAATAAAATTTATGATTATAAATATGTCAATATGCAAAATATGTCTTCAACTTCTTAGTCAAGTAGTTAAAAAGAATTAGAAAGACATGTAAAGTGAAAGTTTAAACCCTATCATTAAATAAAAAATATGGAAAAATATATCAAACAAATTATATATAATCACTAGCAACAGATTTTATAAAAATAACATTATTAATATATTACCTTATCATATTTAATATTGTAAATATTACAGTAAAAAATCATAAAATATTATATTTTTTGACTAAAAGATAGATTTTAGAACAGTAAAGATTTTAATATAATAAACTGAAACTTTATAAATTTTAAATGGTACTTTTAAATTACGAAAAGGTACTTAAGCTATTGTCATATTAATTATTTAGTATGTAATAATCTTTTTAAAAAAATGAGCATAATTAAGTATTAAATTAAAAAATTCAAAAAAATTATTAAATAAAAAATAAATTTTAGAGCAATAGAGTAAAAACTTTAATACGATTAGTTTAAATCTTCTAATTTTTTATATTATATTTTTAAAATTATGAAAAATGAAAAGATACTTAAATTAATCATTGTAATTATTTTGGCTTATAACAATTTTCACAAAAAATGGGCATGCAATATATAGTAAAAATAGTTTGATTAAAAAAAGATAAAATGACGCCAATTGAAAATTTTTAGATCGGTTTTAATAATTATAATACTCATATATATTAAAATTAAATCTAGATATTTGTAAAAATATAATAATAATTAATCTATTCATTTTAAATTAAAAATCATTAAATCTAATTTAAAAAATAATATATTTGAACACAATAAATTTAAGTTTGAAGGAACCTAACTAATTTATTTGTAAAGAAATTTCATAATTATTGAGAAAATAATATGTCTGAAAAAAGTTTTCAAAATTTGGGGGAGACCATGCCTCTACTAGGTTCTAATGAGGAACCCCTTCCTTTTGGCGAGCTTGATCTATTGATATGACATTGGATTTTTAATTTTATTGAACAATTTTAAATATCCAAAAATAATAAGCTTAAAATTATGTTGTTGACTTCCATAATATTGATATTTTTATATATGACATCATAATACGGTACAAAAAATGATGTAAAAAATCATTTATGGGTTTAAAAAAATAAAAAATATATTTTGTATTTGACATGTTGATACAAATTATTTTACGATACTTTTTGCATTTTTTTATGATTTTGATACAAAACAAATATGATATAAATACATTAATTATCATTTTTTTAAATTTGTTTTTAATTTGTTGCTCCCTTTTGTCTTGTATATAAAATTTATATACTGTCTTATCTTGGTGGGCTGAATATTTTATCACAAGCATGCAAATTATATATATTATCCACTATTAAAAATTGAAAAACATTTGCTAAAGTTTCCACCTTTATTAATTCTGTATGATTTTCTTTCTATAAACAATGTTAGTTCTTCCTATAAACAATGTTAGTGCCCTTAGTGGAGTGAAATCGCAAAATGGGAGCACAACACTTAAAGAAATTTCTTTGAAAGGCGTTGGTTTGGGTATTGAAAAAAGATTGTAAGTATTAAAATTTGAATTTATATCTATTAAATGTAATTTTTATAGATGATTACATGAACCAACTAAATTAAATCTCAGATTCTCTATATATTTGATAATTGAATTTATCAAGATTAAACAAAATATATTTGATAATTGAATTTACAGGACATGCTTGCAACAAAAAAAAAAATTGGTTTCTGGTTGAAACTAAGTGTTGAGATTTGAATTCATATTTATCAAATATAATGTTTTATAAATGGTTACATGAATTAACAGAATTAAATCTCAAACTCTCTCTATGAGTCTTGTGACATCATATGCTTTTTATCTCTTTGGATTGATTTAGTCTTACATTATTTTCTATTTATTTTTACCAAATATAGTCAGATTTGACAATCACAAAAATTGCGTGTCAAAATTCATATCAAAATGAAAATATAAAATACATTTTTTATTTTGTTAAATTCTTATATAGTTTACCTAAAATTTTAAACCATATTATCTTTGTAATTTTGCTTACCGTTTTTTTTATTATGCCACTGTATTATGTTTTAAATTGATAAATTTATACATAATTAAGAGGCAATAAAATATAGTACTTGTAATTATTCAAGATTGGTGGGCTGAATATTTTATCACAAGCATGCAAATTATATATATTATCCACTATTAAAAATTGAAAAGCATGTGCTAAAGTTTCCATCTTTATTAGTTCTAAATGTATCTCTTAATATGAACAATGTTAGTGCCTTTAGTTGGTGTGAAATTACAAAATGGGAGTGCAACACCTAATTCTTTGTAAGGCATTGATTTGGGGATTGAAAAAAAAAATTGAAAGTGTTGAGATTTGAATTCATATTTATTAAATGTAATGTTTTATAGATGATTACATGAATCAACAAAATTAAATCTCAAACTCTTTCTATGAGCCCTGTGACATCATGTGCTTTTTATCACTTTGGATTGATTTAGTATTACATCATTTTCTATTTATTTTCATCAAATACAGTTAGATCTGGCAATCACAAAAATTGCATGTTAGAATTTGTATTAAAATAAAAATATGAAATACATTTTTTATTTTGTTAAATTCTTATATAGTTTTACTAAAATTTTAAACCATGTTACTTTTGTAATTTTTTCTTATTTTTTTTTATTATATCACTATATCATGTTTTAAATTGATAAATCTACACATAATAAAGAGGCAATAAAATATAGTACTTGTAATTATTCAAGATTCGTGGGCTGAATATTTTATCACAAGCATGCAAATTATAAGTATTATCCACTATTAAAAATTGAAAAGCATGTGCTAAAGTTTCCATCTTTATTAGTTCTGTATGTTTCTCTTTACATGAACAATGTCAGTGCCTTTGGTTAGTGTGAAATTGCAAAATGGGAGTGTAACACCTAAGAAATTTCTTTGTAAGGCGTCAATTTGGGGATTGAAAAAAAATTGAAAGTGTTGAGATTTGAATTCATATTTATTAAATGCAATATTTTATAGATGATTACATGAATTAATAGAATTAAATCTCAAACTCTCTCTGTGAGCCTTTTGACATCATGTGCTTTTTATCTCTTTGGATTGATTTAGTCTTACATCATTTTCTATTTATGTTTATCAAATATAGTTAGATTTGGTAATAATAAAAATTACGGGTCAAAATTTGTATCAAAATGAAAATATGAAATACATTTTTTATTTTATTAAATTCTTATATAGTTTTATTAAAATTTTAAACCATGTTAAATTTGTAAGTTATCATTTTTTTATTGTGTCATTGTATCATATTTTAAATTGATAAATCTAAACATAATTAGGAGGCAATAAAATATAGTACTTGTAATTATTCAAGATTGGCAGGCTGAATATTTTATCACAAGCATACAACTTATATATATTATCCACTATTCAAAATTTGAAAATCAGCATGTGCTAAAGTTTCCAGCTTTATTAATTGTATATGTTTCTCTTTCTATGAACGATGTTACTGCCTTTAGTGATATGAAAGTGCATAATTTGGGCGCAAGAGCTAAGAAATTTCTTTCAAACTTATATATATTAATTTTTGACACGTACATGATGTTTATGTAATTTTTTAAAAAAAAGTTTAATTTAATAAATACATTTTTATAGTAATAATAATAGTAAATGCTAACAGTTTATTTTTTATATTAGTATATATAAGTAAAATTTGATAATATTTGATATAATTTTGATTTTGATAACTTTTGATATATTTTGTTAACCTTTGTTAAAAGTTTGATAATTTTTTATAAAATTTTAATAACTTTTGATACATGGTTGATAATTTTCAATATTATTTTAGTAACTTATGATATAATTTTTTTTACCCGTTAATAAAAATTTGATATTTTTTTTTTATAAAATGTTGGTAACCTCTTAATGTAATTTTGATAACCTTTAACATAATTTTGATAATTTATAATATACTTTTAGTATTCATTGATAAATTTTGTGCCATCATATATCTAATAATTGATTTTCACAACAAAGTGCGGGTTTCATTTTAATATAAAAAAATAAAATAATAGGTGCAGAGACATTACGTCCCCCCCCCCCTTTTAATAAATTTTTTTTTTATACAAAAAGAGGCTAACTGATTAACTTCTTGTCTCCTCATTCGTGCATGTGACCACTAATTAATGATTTATTCTTTTATGCAGGAATATTACAATCCAAACAATCCACGTCGGAGTTAGTTTTTGCCCCTTCAGAAGAATGGATTGCACGAATTGACTCAGAAATTATTGATGCTACAATAATTATTGCAGGTCAGAGCAAAGCAAAAGTCGTAAAGTACCATATTGTTAAAACACCAAGGTTAGACTGAGTGCATTTTTTTAGAATCTCTATCAATACTTCTTTTTTTAAATCAAGTTCTAGTCATTGCTTGAATTATTATGTCGTGGCTGAAAAATACATGGCCCGAGATGGCTTCCCCTTTTATTTGTACTAGTCTTTGGCATGTGCGTAATGCACACGTAATTTTTATCGTGAAAACTTTAATTCAATAAATACTTTTAGATATGATGATGATGATGATGATGATGATGATGATGATGATGATGATGATGATGATGATGATGATGATGATGATGATGATGATGATGAAGATGATGATAACAATAATAATAATAATAATAATAATAATAATAATAATAACTAACAAATTAATTTTGATTTTAGTAGAATAGAAGTAAAATTTGATAACCTTTAATATAATTTTGATTTTAATTATCTTTGTTATATTTTGGTAACTTTGTTAAAAGTTTTATAACCTTTGATAAACTTTTGGTAATATTTGATATAATCTTGATAACCTTCGATATTAATTTGGTAACTTATGATATAACCTTTATACTCATTGATATAACTTATGATATTAATTTGATAATTGAAGTATTTTGCCAACAATGACAAGTAATAAATTTTGCGATATATTTTTATCTTTGAGTTACAATTTTGGGTAAAAATTTTGTTAAATATATTTGATAAAAGTAACGATAACAAATTCACTAAAAAACTTTGTAAAAAATAACAATGTCTGATTCTAAAATATACCAAAATTCACAATAATTAACTTAACATATTTATTGTTTTCGAAATTCAAAGGTTTCTTCCTTGAGATGCAAAAAAAAAATCATACAATTGTTCTGGACTAGAAGTGGTAGCTAACCTGACTGGTTTGACAATAAAAAGAAAGAGACTCGTATAGAAACTTTTTAGCACCATATTAGTTATAATAGTAAATATTTTTCAATTGATATAATGGAGAAAACAAACAAGTATAATATTTTATGACAAATAAGTTTCATATTAATCCTAATGAAATTCAAAATCA
This sequence comes from Durio zibethinus, assembly GCF_047325235.1. Taxonomy (NCBI): domain Eukaryota; kingdom Viridiplantae; phylum Streptophyta; class Magnoliopsida; order Malvales; family Malvaceae; genus Durio; species Durio zibethinus. The sequence continues at coordinate 14,437,321 of NC_143188.1, read as the reverse complement.
ACACATTTATATATTTTTTATTGAAATATCATAAAACACTAAATCTAAATTAAAGAATAATATATTTGGACATAATAAATTTAAGTTTGAAAGAGCCAAACTAATTTATTTGTAAAGAAATCTCAAAATTATTGAAAAATAAATCTAAATTAAAGAATAATATATTTGAACACAATAAATTTAAGTTTGAAAGAGCCTAATTAATTTATTTGTAAAAAAATCTCAAACTTCTTGAAAAATAATATATGTTTAAAAATGTTTTCAAAATTTCAGGGAGTGCATGGCCCCACTAGACTCTAATGAAAAGCCACCGTGCTTGTTCGTAAGCTTAATCTATTGATATAAAGTTAGATTTTTAATTTTATTGAACAACTTTAAATATCAAAAAAATAATAAGCTTAAAGGTATGTTATCGGCTATTAACACTCTAAATCTAATAATTTTATATTTGAAATTATACAATATGAAAAATAATAAAAAATATAAAAATAGTATGGTTTAAAATTTTAAAAAAAAAAATCATATACGGATTTAAAAAATAAAAAAATAAATGTTTTATATTTAATGTACTGACACAAATTGTGATATTATAATTTTTGTATTTTTACACAAATTTGACATAAAATAAATATGATATAAATACATGAATTCACTTCTCTTTATTTGTTTTTAATTTGTTGCTCCCTTTTGTCTTGTACATAATGTTTATATACTATCTTAGCTAGACGTATTTTGATCTATTTTTTAAACTTTGGTGTAAATTATTTTAAATATTTTATCAAATTAAATTTTAATAAATATATTTTAAAATTGCCGCCACGAATATCAAATATCAAGATCTATAACATTACTATAATCTGGTTTACCGAAGCTTGGTTGTCATTATTTTTTTCTTTTTCATGTGCAATAGCCTTAAGTAATTTATGCTCTAAAATTGGCCAATGCCTTTAAACTTAATTTTTAATACATTTTGGCTTCCCCCCAACTTAGACGTAACAAAGTCTTCGTTACTTTTTTTTTTTTTTTAATTTTATTTTCACAGAGAAACAAATTCTTGGAAGAGAAATGTGATAAGTTTTTAGAATAAAGAAATGTCAGTTTCGAAGTCAATGTTTGCTTTTTCTCAAAGTTGATGTGGAAACTCACTTTAGATGAATCTTCCTTATCTAAAACATGCATTCTTCAACATGTTTTCATTGATATTTCTAACTTTCTTTAATTAATTCAACAGAATTTTAATTGCAAAAATAACTTATAATATAATTAAAATTATATAAAAAAAAGGAGATCAGATGAGTTTGCTGTTGTTTATATTTCATTCAAGCTTAAACATCTTATTTTCAAGTAATGGGAGTAAACGGCATCATTAGTGTGTGGTCATTTCTTAAGTTACAATTTATTAGTATTTAATTTTTTTTAGTTTTTGATATTTTGAATTTATTTTAATGAATTTTCACTTATATTTTCCTAGTCCTCAATTTATACACTTCTCTTTCCTTCTCAAGTAACATTACCAGTTTACCATGAGTAAATAGCATATTAGCTTAGAACCCTTAGTTTATATGGGATGATTCGATTTTGATCTATTTTTATATTTGATTTGAATATTTCGATTTGGGTCAATTTAAGTGTTTTAATCAAATTTATGAACGAATTTTATGTCAGATTAATTGTTTTTGGATTATTTTACATGAGTCATGTCTATTCCAATTTAATTAATTGATTTAAAATTAGATTATGCGAGTTTAAAAGTTCAAAGTCCAAGTAATAGAAAGGATAAAGGACGTCTTACAGGCATGCTTGTTGAGAAACTGAGTTCTTGATGAAGCAGATTGCAGCTTGATTGGATTGGAATTCTAATTATTTTGGCGCAAAAAGAGGATTTAGTAGTCAAGTCTATTTTTTTTTTTTTGACAATTGCTCGTTGTACGTTTTGGAGAATTGCTCTTTCTTCTTCTCTTTTTTGAATTTCCAAATGATGATGTCGGCCATGATATTAACGTTTAACAGTAATGAATCTTAACGTTTAACTCTGAGGAATTGCAATAATATTTTACGATAATAATTTTTTATTTTTTAAAATATATTAAATTTGTTAATAAAAAAAAAAATTTTAATGTAAATATAAAAACAAAATTTATAATTATAAATATGTTAATATATAAAATATGTCTTCCGCTTCTTAATCAAGTAATTAAAAAGACTTTAAAAAAATGTAAAGTGAGAATTTGAATCTCACCATTGTATCAAAAAGATATATAAATATATATATATAAATCACTAGCAACATTTTTTAGAAAAAAAATATTATATCTTTTACATTATTAATATATTATCTTATCATATTTAATATTTTAAATATTAAAATAAAAAATCATAAAAAATTATATTTTTTTGGATAAAAGATAGATTTTAAAACAATAAAGTAAAGATTTTAATATAATAAATTGAACCCTTATAATTTTTTAAATGGTACCTTTAAATTATGAAAAGGTACATAAGTTATAGTCATATTAATTATTTTGGTATGTAACAATTTTTAAAGAAAATAAGCATGCTTAAGTATTAAAGTAAAAAAGGTTAGAAAAATATTTTTAAATAAAAATAGATTTTAAAGCAATAGAATAGAGACTTTGATACGAGTAAATAAAATAATCTAATTTTTTACATGATAATTTTAAAATTATGAAAAATGAAAAGATACTTAAACTAATCATTTTAATTATTTTAGCTCATATTCACAAAAAAATGAGCATGCAACGTATAGTAAAAAAAGTTTGATTTAAAAAAAGAGAAAAGGATGTCAATCGAATATTTTTTAGTTGTTTTAATAATTTAATAATTATAAGACTCATATATATATATATATATATGTTAAACTTATATCTACATCTTTGTGAAAATAAAATAATAATTAACTTATTTATTTTAAATTAAAAATTATTTATAATAAGTAAATCTAAATTAAAGAATAGTATATTTGAACACAATCAATTTAAGTTTGAAAAAACCTTACTAATTTATTTGTAAAGAAATCTAAAAATTATTGAAAAATAATATGTCAAAAAAGTTTTCAAAAGTTGGGATAGTGTATGTGTCACGCCTTGGGCGGGCGCGCCAGGCACATCAGGTGCACCAGCACGCGAGCCAGAGGTTGAGGCCCGCACACCAGGTGCACTAGCGGGTATTTGCATGCAAGGCCTAAGAGACAAGGCTAGAACACTCGCACATCCTGCGGGCCTGGCCTATATGATGCTCGCACCACATCCAAAGGGGCCCAAGAGGGGAGATACACAAGAGGATCTTCTAGAAGTCTTCAGGATTAGCAGGAGCCTCCTAACAAATTTGGTTGACCCTAGAATTTAGAAGTTAGAATCCTGATTGATTGTAATCTTTGTAATTCTTTGATTTTAGCCTTGATTCTAGGGATATCGCCATTAAGTGTAGCTAGAGCCTCAACTATAAATAAAGGGCTACTCTACCATCATTTGTACATCATCATACACACTTCTATTTTAGTAATACAGAGATATTCTAGCAATCTGTCTTGTTATCCTAATTAGCTCTTCCCTTTGTTCTATTGCTCGTACGCTTGTGTTTTAGGCTGACTTAGGCACTAAAAAAGAGATTCCAAGCCTAAAGCCACATGGATTATGAGTCTAAGGTCAGAGTTTGTGACAGTTGGTATCAAAGCAAGTTTGGTTCTGCATGTTTGTGTTGTCTAGGTTAGATCATGATTGAGGAGATGGCATCCCAAAGCAACATTGCTAGCCAACAACTAGAGGCTCAGGAGCAAGGCCGAGGAAGAGGCAAGAAAGCCAGTTCGAGGCATATTTGGTCCATCATGGATAGAAGGCTAGCCAAGGTGGAGGTGACCATAGATGACATACAGAAGAAGATTGCGGAGATGGAAACTCACGTTGAAGCGCTAGACTCCGTGGGAGAGGAGCTTAGGGGTAAGTTACAAATGTCTCTCAATCAAGGCATGGACGTGATCACCCAAAGGAATTAGACCTTGAAAGCTCAGGTAGAGACCATGCGCGATGGTATAGAGGCCATGCGCAAGAGGATAGAGAAGCTTACCAACGAGCTCGTTGCATGTAAGACTGTCATTGGGAATGGCATGTTTGTTGGAGCGTCTAAGGCCCGTGTGGATGTCCCTCAGCCTAAAGAGCTCAAGGGGACTAGGGTAGTCAAGGAAGTAGACAAATACCTTTGAGGTATGGAGCAGTACTTCCAGGCCATAGGCTTGCAAGACGAGGTAATTAAGGTAAGCACCGCTGCTATGTATCTTACTGATGTAGCCTTATTGTGGTGGAGGCGCAGGAGTGATGATGTGTGGCGTGAGAGCGCCAAGATTAGAACCTCGATAGAGTTCTAAAAGGATTTTAATGAACAATTTTACCCGAAGTATACCGACGATGAGGCATGGGTAAAACTATGTAAGTTCAGCCAATAAGGGGACATAAGAGAGTATGTCTAGAAGTTTTCTAAACTGATGCTATAGATCTCGGATCTAGGTGAGAAGGATGCCTTGTTTGCTTTCATGGATGGGCTAAAGCCATGAGTGAAGCATTAGCTACAACAGAGGGGAGTTCATGACTTGGCCAAAGCCATGACTACTGCTGAGTCTTTGATAGAATTTAGACCGCTGAACAAGTTTGAATCTTCAAGCCCAAGGGTAAGGGCAAGGACAAAAGGGATCGAAAGAAACAGTCCAAAAGGAAGAACCGTGATCGGTAGTCCAAAGATGGGGACTGAGAGCGTTCAGACAAGGATGGCGAGAGGAAGCCACCAGCAGGCTAGTGGAAAGCAAAGGGGGATTGAGAGCCACTTGTATGTTACCTATGTAGAGGGAGCCATATAGCGCGCAGCTACCCACAGAAGGGCAAGCTGGCTGCTGTAGACAAAGAGTCTAACGAGGAGCCAGAGTCAAGGGCAGCAAAGCTTGGGTCGTTGGCGCTTAATGTTATCCAGAGTAAGGGAAACCGTAGGCCAAAGGGCTTGATGTTTGCAAATATGTTGGTTGTGGGCCAAAAGGTGAGCGCACTGTAGACACCCAATTGGGTCCAGGCCCAGATCAATTGGGCCTGGCCCAAATGGGTAAGCCTAATTCAATTTTTATCTTGTATTTTTTTTTCTTTTCTTTCTTTTGTATTTTATGTATTTTATTATTTATTATTATTATTATTGTAGACACCCAATTGGGTCCGGGCCCAGATCAATTGGGCCTGGCCCAAACGGGTAAGGCCCAATTCAATCCTGTATTTTTTTTTTCTTTTCTTTTTCTTCTTTTGTATTTTATGTATTTTATTATTATTATTATTATGTATATATTTATTTATTTTTTTATTAGATTAGATTTATATGTATATAGTTATATATTTATTATTATTATTATTTTTTTTTTTTTTTTGTAATATATACTTGGGTTTATCTTATTTTATTATTATTATTATTATTATTATTATTATTTTTAATTATCTGTTCTGATTTTTCCTGATTATCAGATATTTTTTTTTAAATATCTTTTGATTTATCTGATTATTATCTAGTATTTTTTTTATTTTTGATTTTGGAGGGCTAAGATTGAAGCTGAAGAATCCTACTGGGAATGGGAATTCAATCAAGAGAGTCCAATTGGATTCAAAGACTGAATTTCCGTCCAAGGAGGAATTGGGATTGATCAGAAACTCCTGATCAATCCCTATATAAAGCACCTCCTGGAACAGTTCAAGAACACACAGAAAACAGAAGCAAAAGCTACTGATTGAGAGAATAGGGGTGTTTAGAGAGCTAAGGAAAAGTTTAGGAGTGTTCTGGCAGTGAGAAAAATTTTTTAGGAAAATTTGGCGAAAAAATTTTCTGGAAATTTCTGGGAAATTTCCAGATTCCGGCGAAAATTTCGGCAACTTTTGAATTTTCCGGTGACAATTTCGGCGAACTTTGAAGTTTCCGGCGACAGACCCAGTTTCCGACGGAGAATCCCAGAAACCGGCGACCATCCGGCCAACTTCCGGCCAATTTCCGGCGAAATTCCCAGATTCCGACGAAATTTCCAGAATCCGGCACCGGCGTTCTTCAAATTCTAGAGAGAAGGCAGAGAAGAAGGGAAGAAGAGAGAGAGAGGGGAGGAACGGTCTGCTGAAAAACGGAGGAAGGTGCCTTTCATACCCTCCCAAAACGACGTCGTTTTGGCTTTAAGTTAATAAGAGGATCCGCGCGTTTTGCCGAACCCGACCCGACCCGACCCGAAGCGTCGACCCGCTTTCTGACCCGCACGTTTCAGCCCCTCCGAGCCGAGCCGAGCCGAGCCGAGCCGAACCAAGCCGAGCCGCGATCCGAGCCGCTCCAGGTTTTTTTTTTTTTTTTTTGAATTTTTTTTATTTGACTTTGATTTTGATCTTGATTTTTTTTTTCTTTTTTCTTTAATTAATCCGACGACGGAGCCTCTACAAGTAAAAACAGTAGTTTTTCTTGCATACTCCTGAGGTGAGGGAATTTTCTCAATTTTCTGCTAAAAGTATTAGAGTCAATTGAGAATAATTTCCGATAATTAATTACTTGGCTTGATTTTGATTTTTTTTTCTTTAATTAATCCGACGACGGAGCCTCTGCAAGTGAAACAGTAGTTTTTCTTGCATACTCTTGAGGTGAGGAAATTTTCTCAATTTTCTGCTAAAAGTATTAGAGTTAATTGAGAATAATTTCCAATAATTAATTGGATGATTTTGTTTTTTTCTTTAATAAATCCGACGACGGAGCCCCTGCAAGTGAAACAGTAGTTTGTCTTGCATACTCCTGAGGTGAGGGAATTTTCTCAATTTTCTGCTAAAAGTATTAGAGTCAATTGAGAATCATTTCCAACAACTAATTACTTGGTAAAATTTTAAGGCTTTTGGATAACGCAAATTTAAGCTGGTACCATCTTTTGATGGGCGTTGTGAGGGTGCTACAACCTTCCTCACATGTAATCGAACTCCCGAACCCTGTTCTGGTTAGCAGACCCGAACCTATTCTTTTAGGGACCCTTGAACTTAGGTGTTCCCTGAAAGGACAGATTCTTTAGGTGGCCAATCGCACCTAGATAAAAAAGATTGGTGGCGACTCCCTGAAAATCAATGTCTAGCGATAGATCCCCGGATCTAGACGTTATGACAGCTTGGCGACTCCACTGGGGACCTTGAGAGTCAGGCCAGCAAATAATTTGTGTTATCCAAAAGCCTAATAAAATTGAACCATTTTTGTGTATATGTATTCATTCATGTTTGTTTACCTTGTTAATTATGTCATTCATATGCATGTGCATAACATGAGCTCTACACCCGAGCTCCGTCCCTCTAGGAGGGAGTAAAGTACCTATTGCTTTCGTGAGGTCTAATGCCTCCGCAGTGGCTAGCGAAATACTCCCACTCAAATTGAACCTTTTCCGCTTGTAACCTGTAATGGGTGAGGATTAGGGTACCTTACTAGTCTGTGATGGATAAGGATGTAAGGAACAATTTGAGGACCTTTAGACTCTGACTTTAAAACCACATGTAGTGAACCTTAAGAGTGCCTAACCCTAGGATAGAGCCCTTTCTACCCAATGATAGATATACCCTGAAATTAGGACACAAAAAAGGTGTTTATCTAATCATTTTGATTGCTTAACTTTGTGTATTATTTTTTGTAATGTTATGCATCAGCATCACTTTCATTTCATTCATGAAACTAACTATGTTGTTTGTCTGATTGTATGCATCCGCATTACTTTCATGACCATGTTTTAACACAATCATTTGCATTCATTTCATACTAGATTTCATTCAGAAAAATATACATTTCATTTGTGTATCAAAGCATCATACATAAGGCACAGCATGACATTTCTAATCATGAGTATGGTACTCAAGGTCCCAGAATAGCTCCATCTAGCGAAAACCCTGCTCATCCATACAACACAAGATCCAGAGCAAGGTAAATGGAGGAGGAAAGTTCTCATAGATTTGAAAAGTTAGAAAAAGTTCAGGAGAAGATTGAAAGTGAACTAAGCAAGATTCTGGAGGCTCTTAATAACATGAACAAAGGAAAAGGAGTTGAAGGAAATACAAGCCAGCAAGAAGTGGTTGATCCTTTGTACCCTCCAGGTTTTGGCCCACCTCAAGCTCAGTCTGCTCAAGAGGTCCCGCCACAACACTTTGCATATCCTGGAATGCCATCATCCTTCAACCCAGGGCAGTATAACAGCTATATAAATCCTGTCTTCACTGAAAAGGCAGCAGAACCAATTCCTGATCTAGATGACCTAAAAGAGAAGGAGAAAGAAAAGATGAAAGCAGAAGCTGAAGAAAGTTTCAAGATTAGTATGCTAGAGCAGAGGTTAAGGGCTGTGGAAGGATTTAGCTTTTATGGGTCAGTAGATGCTGCAGGGCTCTGCCTAGTTCCTGATGTGGTTATCCCCTATAAGTTCAAAGTACCGAAATTTGAAAAATACGACGGTACAAAATGCCCCAAAACCCACATCACCATGTACTGTAGGAAGATGGCAGCTCATGCTCATGATGAAAAACTTTTGATGCATGTCTTTCAGGATAGCCTTACAGGCTCAGCGGCCAGATGGTATGTTCAGCTGGATAGGACTCGTATTCGCTCTTGGAGTGATATGGCACATGACTTCATCAGTCAATATCGACACATTATCGATTTGGCTCCTGATCGTTTGTCTTTACAGAATCTGGAGAAAAAGTCAAACGAGTCTTTTAAAGAGTACGCCCAGAGATGGAGAGATATAGCTTCACAGGTACAACCTCCTCTGACAGAAAAAGAGACCACAGTGCTGTTTGTTAGCACTTTGAAACCTCCTTATTATGAAAAGATGATAGGGAATGCAACAAAGAATTTTGCTGACATGGTGATCTCTGAAGAAATTATTGAAAGTGCCATAAAAAATGGCAAGTTGAAAGGAGGAGAAACCAAGAAGACATCAGAAAAGAAAGAAGCTGAAGCTCAAGCTGTGAGCTTCGATAGACAACAATTCAGGGGTTATCAACCCTATCCATCCCAAGGCTACTCTCCATACTATCCTGCTGTGAACAATGCCTCATCCTACCCATACCAGCTAGCTTCTCAACCATCTTATTCATCCACTTATCGCCTTAACATTCAAGCTCCTATAAGAACCCAAATCCGCCCTACTAACCTAGCCAGTGGCTCGCGAGAACAACGGACTGCTCGAGAAAAACCTGTATTTGATCCAATCCCTATGACTTATACAGAGTTATATCGAGAGCTTTATAATAGCCACTTGATTGCCCCCAGCCATGTGGAACCTCTTAAACCACCCTATCCAAAGTGGTATGATCCTACAGCCCACTGCGACTATCACTATGGAATTACTGGCCATTCTACTGAAAATTGCACTGCTTTAAAGTATAAGGTGCAACGGTTGATCAATGATGGAATGGTAAGTTTTGATCAGGGAAAAGCAACAACGCCCAATGTTAGCGTTCTGAGTGAAAGTCAAGAACAGAAAGGGGCTGAAGAGTCACAATGAATTGAGGGGCAAGATGTCAATGGGGATTTCTTCACCTGATCATATAGGGGGCTAATTTTTAACGGAGATAAAGCGGGTTGAAGGTTTTTTTTTCATTTTAGGATTTCTTTTCAAATAATGTTAGATTTCTTTTTGCAATATGACTTCACTTGTTATCATTTTAATAAAGGCAAGTCAATGCATTTCATTACATTTTTCTCTTTCACTTGATCATTATTCCATGCCTTGTTACCTTTCATAACTTCACATTCCCATTCCCAAATTTCAGATGATGAATATTTAGACAATGATAACAGTAATTCTGAGATTTAATTTTGAGAACTCATCCACATTTAATATGAGAAGATGATTTGAGCAAGAAGTAAGGTAGAGAGATATGTCTTGAAGATATGTAATCTTTCATACAGGTTCATGAGCTTTGTTTAATAAATGATGTTTAAGAAAGGTATTCACAAGTGAGATGAAAAATGGCCATCTTTCTTTTACCATTGGAAAAACCATTTATTGTTACCCCTTTGAGCCAATCATGATTTTTTTTCTTGAAGAACCCCAACCAAGGATCACCCTCTACATTAGAGGGTAATTTTTGAAAAAGAAAAAAAAAAAAAAAAAAAAAACACCACAAAAGGTCTCAAAGATGGAAAGAGAAAGAAAAGAAGAAGAAAAATAAATGCCACACATGACTTGGGGCAAAGTAATGAGAATCTTTTGTGTGAGAAAAAAAGCAGTGAAATGATGTGGGGCAAAATGCCAAGTCATATCAAATGATCCTTTGGTTTTGAACCTTTTTAATATATGTTTTGAGCCTATTATATCCATTTTTTTGTGACCCTTCACTTCGGCCTACATTACAACCTTGAAAAGTCCATTTAGATCAAGTGTGAATACTCAACTTGAATGATCATATGTTGAGCGAAGGTATGCTCATGAGGAAGCAATGAAATCATGCTCTAAAGTTGGACGTATGAAAGATAACAACAATGGATGAAAAATGAAAAAAAAAGAAGATGATGAAAAAAAAAAAAACAAAAAAAAAAGAAAAAAGAAAAGAAATGAGAAAATAAAGAAAGAGATTCAAATTGAAAACCCCATGAATGGAAGATCAAAGACATCTGAAGATCCCTCAAAGACTGGGGCAAAGTTTGCTAAACTCAAGATGACTTCAACTGTAAATGGATTGAGTTTTTGAAAAAGAATCCTAAATTAATGTTGAGAATTGTCTGAATATTCATCATTTGGACATACCATCCACCTCAATGACATGTATCCAATTCATTTCCTTTCCCATTTGCTTTGTACTAAAACAGATCTTCATTGATTATCTTTACCATAATTCACCTTGCGTTCTCTTATTGTTACACCTCTAGAATGAATTGAGAAAATGCTTGATTGCATTGTATTTGCCAAGAATTGAAATGATAGTAAATGAATGAATATGTGCTTAAAAGAGTCTTGCATTCATTTGAAAAGAAACCTAAGATGATGAAGAAATGGTAGAAACCTAAAGGAGATGATTTGAAAAGGTATATGATATAATGGGGCAAATCTTGAAAAGTGATGAATTGATCGATATGGCTTGCAAGTTATGATTGAATGATGAGAACAATCAGTGGACAAAGTCTGTTTTGGAATGGTAAATGCCGAGACAATGACCCAGTGATGGTGGATGAAACTTGTTTTGAAATTTGTTAGTGTTGAGAAATTCATTGAATGATGGTCAAGTGATGATCAATTGATGAAGATTATTCCAAAGTATTGAGAAACTGAACAAGAAAGAATGTGAGTGAAAGAGACAATTGAGAGCTACACTGGTTCGATCTTAGAAGAGCAGTGCAATTGGATCCTTGAGGAATCAAAGGGCTTGACACCCAAGAAAAAAAGAGCTTGAGAAACTTGAGTACCATACATTGAATAGGAATTAATTGGTCAACATTTGCATGGCATGCATTGAAATTCATATGCATTGCACAGCATACACTACTTTCAGGAGAATATAGTGTATAAATTCAAGAAGCAGGGGTGTTCCAACATCCCATATGGAGAAGACAAATATGAAGATATTTTGCAAAACTGAAAAAAAGAAAGCCTGTCAGGTAAGTTCCTAATCCTTGAAATAGGATGTCTTTTGGTATCAGGGTTGATTTATAAGACCTTTGGGCATAATCACCTGAAATCCCTTCAAACACAACTTTCAACTCCTTTGGACATGATTGTCAAGGAGCAATTTACTTTCTCAAAGTTCCGTTGCCTCTGTTTAGAGGAGCAATTTACTTTTCAAAGTCGTGGTGCCTCTGTTTAGAGGAGCAATTTATTTTTCCAAAGTCGTGGTGCCTCTGTTGAGAGGAGCAATTTACTTTCCAAAGTCCGTTGCCTCTGTTTAGAGGAGCAATTTACTTTCAAAAGTCGTTGAGTCTCTGTTTAGAGGAGCTTCGGCAAAAATAAAAAAATAAAAAAATAAAAAAAAAAACAAAAAAAAAACAAAAAAACAAAAACAAAAAAAAACAAAAAAAACAAAAATTTAAAAAAAAAAAATCAAAAAATAAAAATGTTGAGTTGAATTTTGATTGGGTGTCTACGTCTTTGCACAATTTCTGTTTCACAGAAAATGTGCAAAGAGGGGCAGCTGTAGACACCCAATTGGGTCCGGGCCCAGATCAATTGGGCCTGGCCCAAACGGGTAAGGCCCAATTCAATCCTGTATTTTTTTTTTCTTTTCTTTTTCTTCTTTTGTATTTTATGTATTTTATTATTATTATTATTATGTATATATTTATTTATTTTTTTATTAGATTAGATTTATATGTATATAGTTATATATTTATTATTATTATTATTATTTTTTTTTTTGTAATATATACTTGGGTTTATCTTATTTTATTATTATTATTATTATTATTATTATTTTTAATTATCTGTTCTGATTTTTCCTGATTATCAGATTTTTTTTTTAAATATCTTTTGATTTATCTGATTATTATCTAGTATTTTTTTTATTTTTGATTTTGGAGGGCTAAGATTGAAGCTGAAGAATCCTACTGGGAATGGGAATTCAATCAAGAGAGTCCAATTGGATTCAAAGACTGAATTCCCGTCCAAGGAGGAATTGGGATTGATCAGAAACTCCTGATCAATCCCTATATAAAGCACCTCCTGGAACAGTTCAAGAACACACAGAAAACAGAAGCAAAAGCTACTGATTGAGAGAATAGGGGTGTTTAGAGAGCTAAGGAAAAGTTTAGGAGTGTTCTGGTAGTGAGAAAAATTTTTTAGGAAAATTTGGCGAAAAAATTTTCTGGAAATTTCTGGGAAATTTCCAGATTCCGACGAAAATTCCGGCAACTTTTGAATTTTCCGGCGACAATTTCGGCGAACTTTGAAGTTTCCGGCGACAGACCCAGTTTCCGGCGGAGAATCCCAGAAACCGGCGACCATCCGGCCAACTTCCGGCCAATTTCCGGCGAAATTCCCAGATTCCGGCACCGGCGTTCTTCAAATTCTAGAGAGAAGGCAGAGAAGAAGGGAAGAAGAGAGAGAGAGGGGAGGAACGGTCTGCTGAAAAACGGAGGAAGGTGCCTTTTATACCCTCCCAAAACGACGTCGTTTTGGCTTTAAGTTAATAAGAGGATCCGCGCGTTTTGCCGAACCCGACCCGACCCGAAGCGTCGACCCGCTTTCTGACCCGCGCGTTTCAGCCCCTCCGAGCCGAGCCGAGCCGAGCCGAGCCGAACCAAGCCGAGCCGCGATCCGAGCCGCTCCAGGTTTTTTTTTTTTTTTTTGAATTTTTTTTATTTGACTTTGATTTTGATCTTGATTTTTTTTTTCTTTTTCCTTTAATTAATCCGATGACGGAGCCTCTACAAGTAAAAACAGTAGTTTTTCTTGCATACTCCTGAGGTGAGGGAATTTTCTCAATTTTCTGCTAAAAGTATTAGAGTCAATTGAGAATAATTTTCGATAATTAATTACTTGGCTTGATTTTGATTTTTTTTTCTTTAATTAATCCGACGACGGAGCCTCTGCAAGTGAAACAGTAGTTTTTCTTGCATACTCTTGAGGTGAGGGAATTTTCTCAATTTTCTGCTAAAAGTATTAGAGTTAATTGAGAATAATTTCCAATAATTAATTGGATGATTTTGTTTTTTTCTTTAATAAATCCGACGACGGAGCCCCTGCAAGTGAAACAGTAGTTTGTCTTGCATACTCCTGAGGTGAGGGAATTTTCTCAATTTTCTGCTAAAAGTATTAGAGTCAATTGAGAATCATTTCCAACAACTAATTACTTGGTAAAATTTTAAGGCTTTTGGATAACGCAAATTTAAGCTGGTACAATCTTTTGATGGGCGTTGTGAGGGTGCTACAACCTTCCTCACATGTAATCGAACTCCCGAACCCTGTTCTGGTTAGCAGACCCGAACCTATTCTTTTAGGGACCCTTGAACTTAGGTGTTCCCTGAAAGGACAGATTCTTTAGGTGGCCAATCGCACCTAGATAAAAAAGATTGGTGGCGACTCCCTTCAGTCAATGTCTAGCGATAGATCCCCGGATCTAGACGTTATGACAATTATTATGTATTAATATATATATCTTTATCTATTTATTTATTTATTTATTTTTTTCTTTCTTTTCTGTTAATATTTATATGTATTTTATTTATATAGTTATATATTTATTATTATCATTATTTTGTAATATTTTTGGATTTATCTTATTTTATTTTATTTTTTTTAATTATCTGTCAATTTTATTTTATTCATTTATCTCATTTTTTTTATTATCCAATTATTATTATTTTTTTTTCTTTTTTGAGGGCTGGGATTGAAAGTTGAAGAATCCCACTGTGGAGGGAAATTCAATCAGAAGAGTCCAGATTGGATTTAAAGATTGAATCCCCATCCAAGGAGGAATTGGAATTGATCAAGAACTTCTGATCAATCCCTATAAAAGGGACCTCTTGGAACAGATGCTGGACACACAGAAAACAGTGAGCAAAGCTACTGATTTGAGAGAAAAGGAGGCGTATAGAAAGCTAAGGAAAGGTTTAGGAATGCTCTGAGAGTTAGCAGAATTTTTTTGAGAATTTTTGGTGATTTTTTTTCTGAGAATTTCTGGAAATTTCCAGTTTTCGGTTGAATTTTTCGGCGAAACTTGAATTTTTCAACGAAAATTCTGGCCAACCTTGAAGTTTTCGGCGACCTGCCTAGTTTCCGACGAAGAATCCCAGAAACCGGTGATCTTCCGACCAACTTCCGATGAACTTTTGATGAAATTTTCTAGATTTCGGTAACATTTTCTAGAATCCGGTGAACATTCAACCGGAGTTCTTCAGCTTTTAGAGAGAAGGGAGAGAAAAAGGGAAGAAGAGAGAGAGAGGGGAGGAGCTTTCTGTCGAAAAACAGAGGGAAGGACCTTATACACCCTCCCAAAACGACGTCGTTTTGGCCTTAAGTGACCCAGAGGATCCGCGCGTTTTGCCGAGATCCGACCCGACCCGAGCGTCGACCTGCTTCTTGACCCGCGCGTGTCTGCCCCCCTCCGAGCCGAGCCGAGCCGATAGCCGAGCCGCTCCAGGTTTTTTTTTTGGAATTTTTTTATTTGTTTTATTTATTTATTTATTTTTATTAGGTTAGATTTATTTAATATTTTTTATCTTTATCTTATTTTTATTTTTGTTTTACTTTTCTTTATTTTTTATCTTTATTTATTTTCACTTTTATTTTGTTCTATTTTCTTTAAATAAATATCAAAAAAATATTTTTAGGAAAAAGTTGAAAGTATCAATTTTTCTTAAAAATAAATTTTCAAAAAAGGATTTTTGAGGAAAAGTTGAAAGTATCAATTTTCCTTGAAAATCAAAATTTTCGAAAAATATTTTTAGGGAAAAGTTGAAAGTATCAATTTTCCTTAAAAATAAATTTTCAAAAAAAGGATTTTTGAGGAAAAGTTGAAAGTATCAATTTTCCTTGGAAATCAAAGTTTTTAAAAAAATATTTTTGAGGAAAAGTTGAAAGTATCAATTTTACTTAAAAATAAATTTTCAAAAAAGGATTTTTGAGGAAAAGTTGAAATTATCAATTTTCCTCGGAAATCAAAGTTTCAAAAAAAATATTTTTGAGGAAAAGTTGAAAGTATCAATTTTTCTTAAAAATAAATTTCCAAAAAATATTTTTGGGGAAAAGTTGAAAGTATCAATTTTTCCTACACAAGAACAATCATTCTTTCCTTCCTTTCTATTTTGATTTTGATTTTGATTTTTCTTTAACTAATCCGACGATGGAGCCTCTGCAAGTGAAACAGTAGTTTTTCTTGCATACTCTTGAGGTGAGAGAATTTTCTCAATTTTCTGCTAAAGGTATTAGAGTCAATTGAGAATAATTTCCAACAATTAATTACTTGGTAAAGTTTTAAGGCTTTTTGGATAATACAAATTTAAGCTGGTACCATCTCGTGATGGGCGTTGTGAGGGTGCTATAACCTTCCTCACACGTAACCGAACTCTCAAACCCTGTTCTGGTTAGTAGACCTGAACTTATTCTTTTAAGGATCCTTAAACTTAGGGGTTCCCTGAAAGGACAGATTCCATAGGTGGCCAATCGAACCTAGATAAAAAAGATTGGTGGCGACTCCCTAAAAGTCAATGTCTAGCGATAGATCCCCGGATCTAGACGTTATGATAGCTTGACGACTCCACTGGGGACTTTGAGAGTCAGGCCAGCATATAATCTGTGTTATCCAAAAGCCTAATAAAATTGAACCATTTTTTGTATATATGTGTTATTATTCATGTTTATTTACCTTGTTAATTATATCATTCATATGCATGTGCATAACATGAGCTCTACACCCGAGCTCCGTCCCTCTAGGAGGGAGTAAAGTACCTATTGCTTTCGTGAGGTCTAATGCCTCCGTAGTGGCTAGCGAAATACTCCCACTCAAATTGAACCTTTTTCGCTTGTAACCTATAATGAGTGAGGATTAAGGTGTCTTACTAGTCTGTGATGGACAAGGATGTAATGAGCAATTTGAGGACCTTTAGACTTTGACCTTAAAACCACATATAGTGAACCTTAACAATGCCTAAGCCTAGGATAAAACCCTTTCTACCCAATGATAGATATACCCTGAAATTAAGACACAAAAAGGGTGTTTATCTAATCATTTTGATTGTTTAACTTTGTATATCATTTTCATATGTAACATTATGGATCAGCATCACTTTCATTTCATCCATGGAACTAACTATGTTTGTTGTCTGATTGCATGCATCTGCATCATATTTTAACACAATCATTTGCATCCATGTCATATTAGATTTCATTCAGGAAAATGTACATTTCATTCGTGCATCAAAGCATCATACATAAAGCATAGCATAACATTTCTAATCATAAGTATGGTACTCAAGGTTCCAGGATAGCTCCATCTAGTGAGAACCCTGCCCATCGATACAACACAAGATCCAGAGCAAGGCAAATGGAAGAGAAAAGTTCTCATAGATTTGAAAAGATAGAAAAAACACAAGAGAAGATTGAAAGTGAGCTAAGCAAGATTCTGGAGGCTCTTAATAATATGAATAAAGGAAAAAGAGTTACAAAAAATACAAGCCAGCAAGTTCCCCCATTACAAGAAGTGGCTGATCCTTTGTACCCTTCAGGTTTTGGCCCACTTCAGGCCCAGTCTACTTAAGAGGTTCCGTCACAACACTTTGCATATCCAACATATCCTGGAATGCCATCATCTTTTAACCTAGGGCAGTATAATAGCTATATAAATCCTATCTTCACTGAAAAGACAGCAGAACCAATTCCTGATCTAGATGATTTAAAAGAGAAGGAGAAAGAAAAGATAAGAGCGAAAGTTGAGAAAAGTTCCAAGATTAGCATGCTAGAGCAAAGGTTAAGGGCTCTGGAAGGATTTAGCTTTTATGGGTTAGTTGATGCTGCTGGGCTCTGCCTAGTTCCTGATGTGGTTATCCCTCATAAGTTCAAAGTATTGAAATTTGAAAAATATGACAGTACAAGGTGCCCCAAAACCCACATCACTATGTATTGCAAAAAGATGGCAGCTCATGCTCATGATGAAAAACTCTTGATGCATGTCTTCCAGGACAATCTTACTGGTTCTGCGGCCAGATGGTATGTTCAACTGGATAGGACTCGTATTCGCTCTTGGAGCAATATGGCCCATGACTTCATCAGTCAATATCGACACATTATCGATTTGGCTCCTGATCGTTTGTCTTTACAGAATCTGGAGAAAAAGGTAAACGAATCTTTTAAAGAGTATGCCCAGAAGTGGAGGGATGTTGCTTCTCAGGTACAACCTCCTCTGACTGAGAAAGAAACTATAGTGTTATTTGTCAGCACTTTGAAGTCTCCCTATTATGAAAAGATGATAGGGAATGCAACAAAGAATTTTGCTGACATGGTGATTTCTGGAGAAATTATTGAAAATGCCATAAAAAATGGTAAGTTGAAAGGAGGAGAAACCAAGAAGGCATCAGAAAAGAAAAAAGCTGAAGCTCAAGTTATGAGCTTTGATAGACAATAATTCAGGGGTTATCAACCCTATCCATCCCAAGGTTACTCTCCATACTATCCTGCTGTGAATAATGCCTCATCCTACCTATACCAGCTAGCTCCACAACCACCTTATTCATCCACATATCGATCAATTTTTAGCCCTCAAGATCTTACATATAGCCTTAACATTCAAGCTCCTGTAAGAACCCAAATTTGCCCAGCAAGTGGTTTACGAGAACAACGGACTACTCGAGAAAAATCTGTATTTGATCCAATCCCTATGACTTATACAGAGTTATATCGAGAACTCTATAATAGCCATTTGATTGCCCCCAGCCATGTGGAACCACTTAAACCACCCTATCCAAAGTGGTATGATCCTACAGCCCACTGCGACTACCACTATGGAATTACTGGCCATTCTACTGAAAATTGCACTGCTTTAAAGCATAAGGTGCAACAATTGATCAATGATGGAATGGTAAGTTTTGTTCAAGGGAAAGCAACAACACCTAATGTTAGTGTTCTGAGTGAAGGTTAAGAATAGAAAGGGGCCGGAGAGTCACAATGAATTGAGGGGCAAGATGTCAATAGAGATTTTTCACCGGATCATATAAGAGGATAATTTTTAAGAATGGAGATAAGGTTGGTTGAAGTTTTTTTTGTTATTTTAAGATTTCTTTTCAAGTAATGTTAGATTTCTTTTTGCAATATGACTTCACTTGTTATCATCTTAATAAAGGCAAGTTAATGCATTTCATTACATTTTTCTCTTTCATTTGACCATTACTCCATGGCCTGTTACCTTTCATAACTTTACATTCCCATTCTTAAATTTCAGATGATGAATATTTAGACAATGATAACAATAATTCTGAGATTTAATTTTGAGAACTCATCCACATTAATATGAGGAGATGATTTGGACAAGAAGTAAGCTGTTACTGGAAGTAAAATAGATATGTCTTAAAGATGTGCAATCTTTTATACAAGTTCATGAGCTTTGTTCAATAGATGATGTTCAAGAAAGGTATTCATGATTGAGATGAAAAATGGCCATCTTTCTTTTACCATTTGAAAAATCATTTATTGCTACCCCTTTGAGCCTATCATTTTTTTTCTGAAGAACCCCAACCAAGGATCACCCTCTACACTGGGGGGTAATTTTTGGAAAAAAATCACAAAAGGTCTCAAAAATAAAAAAAAAAGGAAAAGAAAAAGAAAAAATAAATGCCACACATGACTTGGGGCAAAATAATGAGAATTCTTTGTATGAGGAAAGAAAAATAGTGAAATGATGTGGGGCAAAATGCCAAGTTATATCAAATGATCCAGTGGTTTTAAACGTTTTTAATACATGTTTTGAGCCTATTATATCCATTTTTTTTATGACCCTTCACCTTGGCCTACGTTACAACCTTGAAAAGTCCATTTGGATCAAGTGTGAACACTCAACTTGAATGGTCATATGTTGAGCAAAGGTATGCTCATGATGAAGCACTGGAATCATGCTACATTGCTCTAAAGTTGGATGTATAGAAGATATCAACAATGGATGAAAAATGAGCAAAAAAAAAAAAGATGATGAAAAAAAAAGAGAAAAAAGAAAAAAAGGGAAAATGAGAAAATGGAAAAAAGAGATTCAAATTGAAAACCTGAAAGGGTGATTTTGGTAAAAAAAAAAAAGATCCAGGTCAAATGGCTCACATGAATGGAAGACATCTGAAGACCCCTCAAAGACTGGGGCAGAGTTCGCCAAGCTCAAGTTAACTTCAACAGTAAATGGAATGAGTTTTTGAAAAATAATCCTAGATTAATGTTGAGAATTGTTTGAATATTCATCATTTGGACATACCATCCATCCCAATGACATGTATCCAATTTATTTCCTTTTTCATTTGCTTTGTACAAAAATAGATCTTCATTGATTATCTTGACCATAATTCACCTTGTGTTCTCTTATTGTTACACCCATAGAATGAATTGAGAAAATGTTTGATTGCATTGTATTTGCCAAGATTTGAAATAATAATGAATGAATGAATATGTGTTTAAAAGAATCTTACATTCATTTGAAAAGAAATCTAAGATGATGAAAAAATGGTAGAAACCTAAAGGAGATGATTTGAAAAGATATATAATGTGATTAAATGAAGAATATAATGGGGCAAATCTTGAAAAATGATGAATTGATCGATATGACTTGCAAGTTATGATTGAATGATGAAGACAATCAGTGGACAGAGTTTGTTTTGGAATGGTTAATGCTGAGACACCTATGAGTAATGACCCAGTGATGGTGGATGAAACTTGTTTTGAGATTTGTTAGTGCATGAGAAATTCATGGAATGATGGTCAAATGATGATCGATTGATGAAGCTTATTCCAAAGTATTGAGAAACTGAACAGGGAAGAACGTGAGTGGAAAAGACAATTGAGAGCTACATTGGTTCGATCTTAGAAGAGCAGTGTAATTGGATCTCTGAAGAATCAAAGGGCTTGATGCCTAAGAAAAGAGCTTGAGAAACTTAAGTACCATACTTTGAACAGGAATTAATTGGCCAACATTTGCATAGCATGCATTGAAATTCATATGCATTCGCATAGCATACACTACTTTCAAGAAAGTATAGTGTATGAATTCAAGAAGCAAGGGTGTTCTAACATCCCACATGGAGAAGACAGATATGAAGATATTTTGTAAAATTAAAAAAGAAAAAGCTTGTCAGGTAAGTTCCTAATCCTTGAAATAGGATGTCTTTTGGTATCAGGGTTGATTTATAAGACCTTTGGGCATAATCTCCTGAAATTCCTTCAAACACAACTTTCAACTCCTTTGGACATGATTGTCAAGGAGCAATTTACTTTCCAAAGTCGTGGTGCCTCTGTTTAGAGGAGCAATTTACTTTTTCAAAGTCGTGGTGCCTCTGTTTAGAGGAGCAATTTATGTTTTTCAAAGTCATTGAGCCTCTGTTTAGAGGAGCTTTGGTCAAAAACAAAAAAAAAAAACAAAAAAAAAACACAAAAAAAAACAAAAAAATGACAATGTTGAGTTGAGTCTTGATTGGGTGTCTACGTCTTTGCGCAATTTCTGTTTCACAAAAAATATGAAAAAAGGGGCAGCTGTAGACACCCAATTGGGTCCAGGCCCAGATCAATTGGGCCTGGCCCAAATGGGTAAGCCCAATTCAATTTTTATCTTGTATTTTTTATCTTTTCTTTCTTTTATATTTTATGTATTTTATTATTTATTATTATTATTATTATGTATTAATATATATATCTTTATCTTTTTTTTTTCTTTTTTTCTTTCTTTTCTGTTAATATTTATATGTATTTTATTTATATAGTTATATATTTATTATTATTATTATTTTGTAATATTTTTGGATTTATCTTATTTTATTTTATTTTTTTTAATTATCTGTCAATTTTATTTTATTCATTTATCTCGTTTTTTTTTATTATCTGATTATTATTATTATTATTTTTTGAGGGCTGGGATTGAAAGTTGAAGAATCCCACTGTGGAGGGGAATTCAATCAAAAGAGTTCAGATTGGATTCAAAGATTGAATCCCCGTCCAAGGAGGAATTGGAATTGATCAGGAACTCCTGATCAATCCCTATAAAAGGGACCTCCTGGAACAGATACTGGACACACAGAAAACATTGAGCAAAGCTACTGATTTGAGAGAAAAGGAGGCGTATAGAAAGCTAAGGAAAGGTTTAGGAGTGCTATGAGAGTTAGCAGAATTTTTTTGAGAATTTTTGGTGATTTTTTTCTGAGAATTTCTGGAAATTTCCAGTTTTCGGTTGAATTTTGTGACGAAACTTGAATTTTTCGACGAAAATTTCGGCCAACCTTGAAGTTTTCAGTGACCTGCCCAGTTTTCGACAAAGAATCCCAGAAACCGATGATCTTCTGGCCAACTTCCGATGAACTTTCGATGAAATTTTCCAGATTTCGGTGACATTTTCCAGAATCCGACGAACATTCAACCGGAGTTCTTCAGTTTTTAGAGAGAAGGGAGAGAAAAAGGGAAGAAGAAATAGAGA
Source organism: Durio zibethinus (assembly GCF_047325235.1). Classification (NCBI taxonomy): domain Eukaryota; kingdom Viridiplantae; phylum Streptophyta; class Magnoliopsida; order Malvales; family Malvaceae; genus Durio; species Durio zibethinus. The sequence goes on along the minus strand of NC_143188.1, from coordinate 14,415,209 downwards.
GGGGAAGAGCTTTCTGCTGAAAAATAGAGGGAAGGACCTTATATACCCTCCCAAAACGACGTTGTTTTGGCCTTAAGTGACCCAGAGGATCCGCGCGTTTTGTCGAGATCTGACCCGACCAGAGCGTCGACCCGCTTCCTGACCCGCGCGTGTCTACCCCCCTCCGAGCCGAGCCGAGCTTCCCAAGCCGCCAACCCGAGCCGTTTCTCTTCCTTGAGCCGAGCCGAGCCGATAGCCGAGCCGCTCCAGGTTTTTTTTTTTGGAATTTTTTTATTTGTTTTATTTATTTATTTATTTATTAGGTTAGATTTATTTAATATTTTTTATCTTTATCTTATTTTTATTTTTGTTTTACTTTTCTTTATTTTTTATCTTTATTTATTTTCACTTTTATTTTGTTCTATTTTCTTTGAATAAAAATCAAAAAAATATTTTTAGGGAAAAGTTGAAAGTATCAATTTTCCTTAAAAATAAATTTTCAAAAAAGGATTTTTGAGGAAAAGTTGAAAGTATCAATTTTCCTTGGAAATCAAAGTTTTAAAAAAAAAATATTTTTGAGGAAAAGTTGAAAGTATCAATTTTCCTTAAAAATAAATTTTCAAAAAAATATTTTTGAGAAAAAGTTGAAAGTATCAATTTTTCTTAAAAATAAATTTTCAAAAAAATATTTTTGGGAAAAAGTTGAAAGTATCAATTTACCTTGAAAATCAAAATTTTCGAAAAATATTTTTAGGAAAAAGTTGAAAGTATCAATTTTCCTTAAAAATAAATTTTCAAAAAAAGGATTTTTGAGGAAAAGTTGAAAGTATCAATTTTCTTTAAAAAAGTATCAATTTTCTTTAAAAATAAATTTTCAAAAAAGAATTTTTGAGGAAAAGTTGAAAGTATCAATTTTCCTTAAAAATAAATTTCCAAAAAATATTTTTGGAGAAAAGTTGAAAGTATCAATTTTCCCTACACAAGAACAATCATTATTTCCTTTCTTTCTATTTTGATTTTGATTTTGATTTTTCTTTAACTAATCCGACGATGGAGCCTCTGCAAGTGAAACAGTAGTTTTTCTTGCATACTCTTGAGGTGAGGGGATTTTTTCAATTTTCTACTAAAAGTATTAGAGTCAATTGAGAATAATTTCCAACAATTAATTACTTGGTAAAATTTTAAGGCTTTTTGGATAATACAAATTTAAGCTGGTACCATCTCATGATAGGCGTTGTGAGGGTGCTATAACCTTTCTCACACGTAACCGAACTCCCGAACCCTGTTCTGGTTAGTAGACCTGAACCTATTCTTTTAAGGATCCTTAAACTTAGGGGTTCCCTGAAAAGACAGATTCCATAGGTGGCCAATCGCACCTAGATAAAAAAGATTGGTTGTGACTCCCTAAAAGTCAATGTTTAGCGATAGATCCCCGGATCTAGACGTTATGACACGCACTAGTGGACACAGGTGCTTCACATCTTTTTATTTCAAGAGATGGAGCCCAAAAGCTTGGACAGAAGGTGTAGAAAGGGACTGGTACCATTAAAACGATGAACTCTAAGGAGGTCCTAACCATTCGAGTAGTGCGAAGAGTGGAGTTACAGCTTGGAGACTGGAAGGGCAAGGAGACCATTGAGGTAATACCCCTTGATGATTATGACTTTGTGATTGGGTTGGATTTCTTTATTTAGATTAACACCCTCATTGTGCTTTTTGCCAATTATATTTGCATCTTGAATACACGGTGCTAATGCCTAGTATCATTGAGAAAAGGGTCCGAAGTTGGGTCGAGGGTGGTGTCAGCCATCCAATTTGCCAAGGTGATAAGTAGAGATGAGAAAACCTTCTTGGCAGCTTTGAAGTATGATGAGCCAAGGGAGAAAGAGATCGAGTCACCCTTAGAGGTGCTAAAAGTGCTGGAGACCTTTAGTGATGTGATGCTCACAAAGCTACCTAGCAAGCTACCACCTAAGAGGGAGGTGAACCAAAAGATCGAGCTGGTGCCAGAGGCCAAACCACCAGCTAGAGCCCCTTACCGAATGTCCCTACCAGAGTTAGAGAAGTTAAGGAAGTAGCTCAAAAAGTTAGTTGGTGCTACTTTATCGGGCCATCAAAGGCACCATATGGTGCATCGATTCTATTCCAACATAAGCATGGTGGGTCATTATGGCTGTACATAGACTACTGAGCTTTGAACAAGCTGATCGTTAAGAAAAAGTATCCTATCCCACTCATTGTGGACTTGTTCGACCAACTTAGGAGCGCAATGTGGTTCACCAAGCTGAATTTAAGGTCGGGCTACTACCAAGTCAGGATCGCGAAGGGAGATGAGCCTAAGACAGTATGTGTCACTCAGTATGGTTCGTATGAGTTCTTGGTCATGCCATTCAGACTCATGAATTCCAATAACATTTTGGACCCTTATGAACAAGGTACTTCAGTTGTTCCTTGATAAGTTTGTTGTGGTTTATTTGGATGACATTGTGATCTACAACTAGACGTTAGGAGAGCATGTAGACCACTTGAGGTAGGTGTTTGAGGTGCTGCGGGCACACAAGCTGTTTGTAAAGAGAGAGAATTACTCATTTACCCAGCAGGAGATCTCATTCCTTGGCCACATAGTGCGAGGTGGTAGGATATGCATGGATGAAAGTAAGGTGCATGCCATCCTAGAGTGGGAACCGCCAACCAAGGTCATTGAGTTGAGGTCATTCCTTGGGCTGGTCAACTATTACAGACGCTTTATCAAAGGCCACTCAGCAATAGCCATGCCATTGATTGACTTGCTCAAGAAAAAGAGAGTATGAGAGTGGAGCGCAGGGTGCCAGGAAGCCTTTGATCGATTGAAGCAAGCTATGATCGAGGAGCCAGTCTTGGCCTTGCCAAACCATGCCAAGCCATATGAAGTGCATACAGATGCATCAGACTTTGCCATAAGGGGTGTATTGATGCAAGAAGGACATCTAGTCACGTTAGAGAGTAAGAAGCTGAACGAGACTGAGCACAAATACACGATCTAAGAGAAAAAGATGACTACAATGGTGCACTACTTACGCACTTGACACCATTACCTGTTGGGGTTGAGGTTTGTGGTTAGGATGGACAATGTGGTTTTCTAAACATAGAAAAAGTTATCCCCCAAGTAGACGAGATGATAAGATTTTCTTATAGAATTCGATTTCTAGATAGAGTACAAGCCAGGGCAGGTAAACCTAGTGGTAGATGCCCTGAACAGGAAGGCTAACCTTGCTGCCATTAGCCAACCAAAGGGGTCACTAGTGCTGCGCATCAAGGAGGGATGTGCACATGATCCTACGGTCAAAGCTCTTATGGAGTACACCCGGTAAGGTAAGACTAGGTAATTTTGGGTGCAAGATATTTGTTGTACACCAGGGACAGTAGACTGTTTGTGCCGCAGCATGGGAAGCTCTATAGGGAAGTTTTACAAGAGTGTCATGACTCAAGGTAGGTTGGATACCCAGAAGTGAGTCGTACCTTGGCATTACTAGAGGATCGATACTACTGGCCACACATGAAGGATGATATGAAGGCCTATGTGAAGACTTATCTTGTGTGCTAATAGGACAAGGTGGAGCTCAAGAAACCAGGCGATCTCTTGGAGCCATTGCCAGTGCCAGAATGACCATGGGAGAGTGTTTCTCTAGACTTTATAGTCGGTCTACCTAAGACAAAAGGGTTCGAAAGTATCATGGTAATGGTGGACAGGTTTTCCAAGTATGGAATTTTCATTCCAGCAACCAAGGAGTGCCCAGCCGAGAAAGCAACTCGATTGTTTTTGATGAATATGGTTAAGTACTGGGGAGTGCCGAGGACTATTGTTAGTGATCGGGATAGGCATTTTACAGGTAGGTTCTGGACTGAGTTGTTTAAGCTGTTAAGGTCAGACTTGAACTTTTCCACCATTATGCATCCACAGATTGATAGGCAGACTGAACGTGTGAATGGACTATTAGAGGTCTACCTCAGGCACTATGTGAGTGCCACACAAAGGGACTGGACAAAGCTGTTAGATGTTGCCCAGTTTTCTTACAACTTACAAAAGAGCGAGGTAATGAACCAGAGCCCATTTGAGGTTGTGACAGGTCAACAACCACTAACACCAGGTTCAATTACTATAGGTTACACAGGGCCAAATCCAGCAGCATACAAGTTTGCCAAGGCTTGGCAAGAGCAAGCTGACTTGGCCAAAGTCTATCTACACAAGACGGTAAAGAGGTCGACATAGTGGGTAGACCAGAATAGGCAGGACGTATAGTTTCAGGTTAGAGACTTAGTTTTGGTGAAGCTGCATCCTATTTTGCACCACAAGAGGCTGCACAAAGGCCTAGTCTGAAGGTATGAGGGGTCTTTTCGAGTAGTCAAGAGGGTAGGCAAAGTTGCCTACAAGCTGGATATGCCACCCAAGATGAAGGTACGCCCGATGTTCCATGTAAGCATGCTCAAGCCTTTCCATGAGGATGAGGGAGATCCAGGACGGGCAGAGTCGAAATGTGCACCATTGGGAGTAAGGGCCTCATATGAGAAAGAGGTCCACAACATCATAGCTGATCAAAAAGTGAAACAGAAGAACTACTAGCCAAGACAAGAGTACTTGGTGGGCTGGAAGGGACTTTCAGATAGTGAGACGAGTAGGGAACCAGTAGAGGACTTATGGCAGTTTAGGGACAAGATCAGGCAGTACCATGTAGAGGACGTAACGAGGGCGTTGCGCAATCAGTTTGGGGAGAATGTCATGCCCCGGACAGGTGCACCAGGCACATCAAGCGCACCAACATGTGAGCCAGAGGTTGAGGCCCGCGCACCAGGAGCACTGGTGGGTGTTTGCATGCAAGGCCTAAGAGACAAGGCTAAAACACTCGCACAGCCTGCAGGCCAGCCCGTGAGGCCAAGCCCTGGCCTGCATGATGCCCGCACCACATCTAGAGGGGCCCAAGAGGGGAGATATAGAAGGAGATCTTCTAGAAGCCTTCAGGATCAGCAGGGAGTCTCCTGGTAGATTTGGTTGACCTTAGAATTCAGGAGTTAGAATCTTGATTGTAATCTTTGTAATTCCTTGATTTTAGCCTTGATTCTAAAGATATTGCCATTAAGTGTAGCTGGAACCTCAACTATAAATAGAGGGCTGCTCCACCCTCATTTGTACATCATCATACACACTTTTGTTTTAGTAATACAGAGCATATTCTAGCAATCTATCTTGTTACCCTGTCTTTCTCAAACTTGCATAATCAGCCCTTCCCTTTGTTCTATTGCTTGTACGCTTATGTTTTAAGCTGACTTAGGCACTAACGAGGAGATTCCAAGCCTAAGGTTGCACGCATTCTGAGTCTAAGGTCGGAGTTCATGACATATGACCCTAGTAGACTCTAATGAAAAGACGCCAAGATTTTTAATTTTATTGAGCAACTTTAAATATCAAAAACTAATAAGCTTAAAGGTATATTATTGGCTAATAACACTTCAAATCTAATAATTTTATATTTGAAATGATACGATATGAAGAATAATGAAAAAATATAAAAATAGTATAGTTTAAAATTGAAACAAAATAGTATATGGGTTTTAAAAAATAAAAAAATATACATGTTTTATATTTTATGTACCAACACGAATTGTGATATTATAATTTTTATATTTTTACATAAATTTAACATAAAATAAATACAACATGAATACACAAATTTACTTCTCTTTATTTGTTTTTAATTTGTTATTTCTTTTTGTCTTGTACGTAATGTTTATATACTATCTTAGCTTGACATATTTTGATCTAATTTTTTAAATTTTGTTGTAAATTAAATTTTAATAAATATATTTTAAAATTACCTCCACGAATATCAAATATCAAGATCCTATAACATTACTATAATTTGGCTTACCCAAGCTTGGTTGTCATTTTTTTTTTTTTTCAAATGCAATATCCTTGAGTAATTGATGCTCCAAAATTGGCCAATGCCTTTACACCTAATTTTTCTTACATTTTGGCCTCCCCCCAACTTAGACGTAACAAGGTCTTCGTTACTTTTTTTTTTAATTTTTTAACAGAGATAAACAAATTGTTGGAAGAGAAATGTGACAAGTTTTTATAATAAAGAAATGTGACTTTCGAAGTCAATGTTTGCTCTTCTCTCAAAGTTGATGTGGAAACTCACGTTACATGATTATTCCTTATCTAAATAGAAGTATTCTTCAACGTGTTTTCATTGATTTTTCTAACTTTCTTTAATTAATTCAATACAATTTAATTGCAAAAACAACTTATAATATAATTATAATGATAAGAAAAAGAAAAAAAAAGATCAGATGAGTTTGCTGTTGTTTATATTTTATTCAAGCTTAAACATTTTATTTTCAAGTAATGGGAGAAAACTGCATCATTAGTTTGTGGTCATTTCTGAAGTTACATTTTATTAGTATTTAATTTTTTTTTTTAGTTTTTGTTATTTTGAAATTATTTTAATGAATTTTCACTTATATTTTCCTAATCCTCAATTTATACACTTTTCTTTCATTCTCAAATAACATTACCAGATTACCATGAGCAAATAGCATATTAGCTTAGACCCCCAATTTTATATGGGACGATTTGATTTTGATTTATTTTTATATTTGATTTGAATATTTTGATTTCGATCAGTTTAAGAGGTTTAATCAAATTTGTGAATGAATTTTGTCAGATTAATTTTTTTTTTGAATTATTTTACATGAGTCAAGTCTATTGCAATTTAATTAATTGATTTAAAATTAGATTATGCGAGTTTAAAAGTTCAAAGTCCAAGTAATAGAAAGGATAAAAGACGCCTTACAGGGCATCTTTGTTCAGAAACTGAGTTCTGGATGAAGCCGATTGCAGCTTGATTGGATTGGAATTCTAATTATTTTGGAGCAGAAAGAGGATTTAGTAGTCAAGTCCATGATTGGATTGGAATTCTAATTATTTTGGAGCAGAAAGAGGATCTAGCAGTCAAGTCCTTTGTTTTTTTTTTGACAATTGCTCGTTGTACGTTTTGGAGAATTGCTCTTTCTTTTTCTCTTTTTTGAATTTCCAAATAATGATGTCGGCCATGATATTCTAATTATTTTGGAGCAAAAAGAGGATCTAGTAGTCAAGTCCTTTTTTTTTTTTTTGACAATTGCTCGTTGTACGTTTTGGAGAATTGCTCTTTCTTTTTCTCTTTTTTGAATTTCCAAATGATGATGTCGGCCATGATATTCTAATTATTTTGGAGCAGAAAGAGGATCTAGTAGTCAAGTCCTTTTTTTTTTTTTGATAATTGCTCGTTGTACGTTTTGGAGAATTGCTCTTTCTTTTTCTCTTTTTTGAATTTCCAAATGATGATGTCGGCCATGATATTAACTTTTAAGAGTAACAAATCTTAATGTTTAACTTTGAGGGATTGAAATAATATTTTACGATAATAATTTTTTAAAATTATATTAAATTTATTAATAATATAAAAGAAGAATTTTAATGTAAATATAAGGACAAAACTTATAATTGTAAGTATGTTAATATGTAAAATATGTTTTCAGCTTCTTGATCCTGTAGTTAAGAAGACTTATACAAACCTGTCAAATGAGAGTTCGAATCCCATCATTGTATTAAAAAGATATGTGAAAAAATATATAAATCATTAGCAATGATAATTCTATGAAATAAAGTTATTTTTAGTGCTTAAATTAGTTACTTTTCCTTTGTTTTTAGTAAAATAATTTTTTTTAAACTTCTAATGTGCCTAAGTTGCTGCATTGTAGGAAATCCTAAAGAAAAGATTGAATCTTGGTGAATTTTGAAGAATCTTGGAGTTTCTTGATCAATCTTGGATAATTCTTGGTATATTTGGAATAATCTTGGACTGTTATTGATGTGTTCTTGTTGATTCTTGGAAATCTTGAAATTAGATTGATGAATTTTTGCAAGATTTACTTTGCCGAATTTATTGGAGTTAGAATTGATGAATTTTGTTGAAAATATCAAAAAATTCAAGAATTGTGTAAAGGATGTTTGGCTATGATTAGGGATAGATGTGTAATTTCAAGTTAATTACAAGTCCATGGTAGCTTATATAATCCACATGCATAGAATTACTAATAGATGACATAACAACAAGTCTTATTTCATTAGTCAAGAGAGATGATTTGGAGGCTTATGCAGCATGATGACTTGAAAGTTTTGTCTATACTTGAAATAGTCCAAATAGCCCTTAGTTTTCCTATTTCAAGAAGGTTTTCCTACTTTGACAAGGAAATCTTAATTTGAATTTGTATTCCTTCTAAGGGTAAGATTTGCATGAAGATAGAAGAACACTATTAAAAGTGGGTAGCACATGAGAAGAACGCAACTCAGAATTTTATTTCTTTCTTCTCCAAGAACTCTTCAACTAGAAGCACAAATCCAAGATCTAAGAATCTAATATAAGAACAATTGATATCAAGATTCAAGCTCAATTCAATAACGGTTAAATAAATGCTAAATCCTAGTCCAAATTAAAGTTTTTATTCCAAAAGGCTGTTAAGGGTTTAAAAGTAAGTACAATCTTTAGTTTGATGCCTTCAAATATAAGACAATGTGAGATAATTTCAATACTTGATTCACTCTATTTACAATCTCTGTGGGAACGATATCTATTTATTCTATATTAAAATTTTTTTTGGATTATTTTACATGAGTCAAATCTATTGCAATTTAATTAATTGATTTAAAATTAGATTATGCGAGTTTAAAAGTTCAAAGTCCAAGTAATAGAAAGGATAAAAGACGCCTTACAGGGCATCTTTGTTCAGAAACTGAGTGCTGGATGAAGCCGATTGCAGCTTGATTGGATTGGAATTCTAATTATTTTGGAGCAGAAAGAGGATTTAGTAGTCAAGTCCTTGATTGGATTGGAATTCTAATTATTTTGGGGCAGAAAGAGGATCTAGCAGTCAAGTCCTTTGTTTTTTTTTTGACAATTGCTCGTTGTACGTTTTGGAGAATTGCTCTTTCTTTTTCTCTTTTTTGAATTTCCAAATGATGATGTCGGCCATGATATTAACGTTTAACAGTAATGAATCTTAATGTTTAACTTTGAGGAATTGAAATAATATTTTACGATAATAATTTTTTATTTTTTAAAATATATTAAATTTGTTAATAATAAAAAAATTTTAAATATAAATATAAAAACCAAATTTCTAATTATAAGTATGTTAATATATAAAATATGCCTTCAAGTTCTTAACCAAGTAATTAAAAAGACTTAAAAAAATGTAGAGTGAGAATTTGAATCTCATCATTGTGTCAAAAAGAACTTTGATTTAAAAAAAAAAAAAAGAGAAAAAGATGTCAATTGAATATTTGTTAATTGGTTTTAATAATTATAATACTCATATATATGCTAAACTTACATCTACATCTTTGTGAAAATATAATAATAATTAACTTATTCGTTTTATAATAAGTAAATCTAAATTAAAGAATAATATATTTGAACACAATAAATTTAAGTTTGAAAGAGCCTAAATAATTTATTTGTCAAGAAATCTCAAAATTATTGGAAAATAATATATGTCTAAAAAAGTTTTCAAATTTTGGGAGAGTCCATGGCCCCATTAGACTCTAATGAAAAGTCGTCGTGCTTGTTTGTGAGCTTAATTTGTTGATATAATGTTAAATTTTTAATTTTATTGAACAATTTTAAATATAAAAAAATAATAAGCTTAAAGGTAAGTTATTATTGGCTCTTAACACTTCAAATCTAATAATTTTATATTTGAAATGATACAATATGAAAAATGATGAAAAAATAATATAGAAATAACATGGTTTAAATTTGAAAAAAAATCATATATGAATTTAAAAAATAAAAAAAATATGCTTTATAATTGACGTGTTGATACAAATTATAATATAATAATTTTTATATTTTTACACGAATTTGACATGATACAAATATGACATAAATACACAAATTGTCACTTTCCTTTAATTGTTTTTGATTTATTGCTCCCTTTTGTCTTGTACATAATGTTTATATACAATCTTAGCTTGACGTATTTTGATCTAATTTTTTAAAATTAGGCCTAAATTATTTTAAATATTTTATCGAATTAAATTTTAATAAATAAATTTTAAAATTATCTCCTCCAATCAAATATCAAGATACATTACTATAATTTGGTTTAGTGAAGCTTGGTTGTCGTTTACTTTTTTTTTTTTCTTTTTCAAATGCAATATCATTAAGTAATTGATGCTTTAAAATTGGCCAATGCCTTTACACTTAATTTTTCATACATTTTGGCTTCCCCCAACTTAGACGCAACAAAGTCTTTGTTACTTTTTTTTTTTTTTTAAGTTTCACAGAGAGAAACAAATTCTTGGAAGAGAAATGTGGCAAGTTTTTATAATATAGAAATGTAACTTTCGAAGTCAATGTTTGCTTTTCTTTCAAAGTTGATGTGGAGACTCGCTTTACATGAATATTCCTTATCTAAATAAAAGTATTCTTCAACGTGTTTTCATTGATTTTTCTAGCTTTCTTTAATTAATTCAATACAATTTTTATTGCAAAAACAACTTATAATATAATTATAATGAAAAAAAAAAGGTTCAGAAGAGTTTGCTGTTGTTTATATATAAAAAAAAAAAAAAATTGGGAGAATCGGTATTTTATTCAAGCTTAAACATTTTATTTTCAATTAATGGAAGTAAACTGCATCATTAGTCTGTGGTCATTTCTCAAGTTACATTTCTTAGTATTTTTTCTTTTTAGTTTTTTATTTTTGAAAATTTTTTTAATGAATCTTCACTTATATTTTCCTAGTCGTCAATTTATATACTTTTCTTTCCTTCTCAAATAACATTTCCAATTTACCATGAGTAAATTGCATATTAGCTTAGACCCCTAATTTTATATGGGATGATTTAATTTTGATCTATTTTTATATTTGATTTGAATATTTTGAGTTGAGTCAATTTAAGTGTTTTAATCAAATTTGTGAATGAATTTTATGTTAAATTAATCATTTTTGGATTATTTTACATGAGTCAAAGTCCAATCTAATTTAATTTAGTTGATTTGAAATTAGATTACATGAGTCAAAGTTTAATCCAATTTAATTTAGTTGATTTAAAATTAGATTATGTGAGTTTAAAAGTCCAAAATCCAAGTAATAGAAAGGATAAGAGACATCTTACAGAGCATGTTTGTTGAGAAACTAAGTTCTGGATGAAGCCGATAGCAGCTTGATTGGATTGGGATTCTAATTATTTTGAAGCAGAAGGAGGATTTGGTAGTCAAGTCCCTTTTTTGCCTTTTTTTTTTTTTTTTTTTTGACAATTGCTCATTGTAAGTTTCGGAGAATTGCTCTGTTTTCTTCTCTTTTTCGAATTTCCAAATGATGATGTCGGCCATGATATTAACTTTTAAGAGTAACAAATCTTAATGTTTAACTTTGAGGGATTGAAATAATATTTTACGATAATAATTTTTTTTAATTATATTAAATTTATTAATAATATAAAAGAAGAATTTTAATGTAAATATAAGAACCAAGCTTATAATTGTAAGTATGTTAATATGTAAAATATGTTTTCAGCTTCTTGATCCTGTAGTTAAGAAGACTTATACAAACATGTCAAATGAGAGTTCGAATCCCATCAATGTGTCAAAAAGATATGTGAAAATATATATAAATCACTAGCAATGATAATTCTATTAAATAAAGTTATTTTTAGTGCTTAAATTAGTTACTTTTCCTTTGTTTTTGGTAAAATATTTTTTTTTAACTTCTAATGTGCCTATTTTGTTGCATTGTAGGAAATCCTAAAGAAAAGATTGAATCTTGGTGAATTTTGAAGAATCTTGGAGTTTCTTGATCAATCTTGGATGATTCTCGGTATATTTGGAATAATCTTGGACTGTTATTGATGTGTTCTTGTTGATTCTTGAAAATCTTGAAATTAGATTGATGAATTTTTGCAAGATTTACTTTGTTGAATCTATTGGAGTTAGAATTGATGAATTTTGTTGAAAATATCAAAAAATTCAAGAATTGTGTAAAGGATGTTTGGCTATGATTAGGGATAGATGTGTAATTTCAAGTTAACTGCAAGTCCATGGTAGCTTATATAATCCACATGCATAGAATTACTAATGGATGACATGACAACAAGTCTTATTTCATTGGCCAAGAGAGATGATTTGGAGGCTTATGCGGCATGATGACTTGGAAGTTTTATCTATACTTGAAATAGTCCAAATAGCCCTTGGTTTTCCTATTTCAAGAAAGTTTTCCTACTTTGACAAGGAAATCCTAATTTGAATTTGTTTTCCTTCTAAGGGTAAGATTTGCATGAAGATAGAAGAACATTATTAAAAGTGGGTAGCACATGAGGAGAACGCGACTCAAAATTTTATTTCTTTCTTCTCCAAGAACTCTTCTACTAGAAGCACAAATCCAAGATCTAAGAATCTAATCTAAGACCAATTGATATCAAGATTCAAGCTTAATTCAATAATGGTTAAATAAATGCTAAATCCTAGTCTAAATTGAAGTTTTTATTCCAAAAGGCTGTTAAGGGTTTAAAAGTAATTACAATCTTTAGTTTGATGCCTTCAAATATAAGACAATGTGAGACAATTTCAATACTTGATTCACTCTATTTACAATCTCTGTGGGAACGATATCTACTTATTCTATATTACTTGTTCCAATTATGAACACTTACAAATTCTCAATCAAGTGATTGCTATTGTTGCCAAGGATTGTTGCAGTTGGTTCAATATTGATACTAAACATCTTGCTTGTAGTTTGGAGTTTACTTTTCTTGTTTAATTTGTTAGATTATTCTTATGTTGCATGTATAGAGCTAATAGTTTTAGTCATTGCCCTTTGATAAAGAAATTAAGAAAAAAAGGGTAAAAAACAACCAATTCACGAGCAACTAATGATTGAACAACAAGAGAATCAAAGAACATTGAGGGAATCAAAAAACACTGAGGGACTATGTTCTCCCATAATTAGATGGCTTCCAACTTAATATTTGGAAGCTAACCATTAAGGCTAATATTTTGAATTGAAGTTATCTATTATAAACATGATTCAAAACTTATCCAATTTAGTGGGTTACATAGTGATGACCCCAATTTGCATTGTTTTAAGTTTTTGAAAATTTGTGACACTTTTAGGCATAATGGTGTTACTGATAATACCATTAGACTAAGACTTTTTCTTTTTTCTCTTAGGGACAAGACAAAGAGCTAGCTGACTTCTCTTTCATCGGGTTCCATCACTACATGGAATGACCTTGTTCAAAAGTTTGTAGTAAAATTCTTCCTACAGGTCAAAATCACTAAGATAAAGAATGACATCACTACATTCCAACAATTTAAGGTTGAATCCTTGTTTAATGCGTGAGAAAAATACAAGGAATTATTTAGGAGATGCCCACATCATGGTTTACCCAAGTAGTTACAAGCCTAAATATTCTATAATGGGCTAATGGTGCAAGCTCGAACAACCATAAATGTTGTTGTTGTTGGTTGAGCTTTGATAAGCAAGTCAATTGATGATGAGCCATATAAATTGATAGAGAAGATAGCCATGAACAATTATGAATGGTCTAATGAAAGGTCATTATGAAGAAAATAGCTGGGGTATATGAACTTGATGCCTTAACCGTTTTTACTTCCTAAGCTGCTACCTTAGCTAAGAAATTTGATTATTTAGGAACTAACTCTACACCAAACCATGATCAAACCATACAAAGTCCTTTTGCCTTGTGTGCTATTTGTAGGAGGAACCATTTTCAAGATTTGTGTTTTATTAGAGCTGAATCTGTCTAATTTGTTGCTCAACCAAAACAACAATTTAACCCATACTCAAACATCTATAACCAAGGTTGGAAACACTTTCCAAACTTTTTTTAGGGTAATAACTAGGGGCAAATATCCACTTACCATTCTAAACCCATACACCCACTTGGTTTTCATTAACCACAACAACCCCAATACCATCCATCTCCCATATCTTAAGAAAAGAAACATTTCATGGAAAAGATGATCATCCAAATCCTACAAAACCAAGCAACTTCCATAAAAATCTTGACGTTCAAATAGGTTAACTTGTTAGTGCCCTCACTCAAAACCAAGCAACTTTCATAAAAAACCTTAACGTTTAAATAGGTTAACTTGTTAGCGCCCTCACAAGTTGCCCCTAAAGAACCTTACCTAGTAATACCAAGCAAAACCCAAAAAGATGACGTAAGGAGCAATGTAATTCCATCATCACCCAAAAAGATGAAAAGTTGAATAGAGGTATGGAGGAAGTTGATTATGATGATAAGTTTGAGAAGAGGAAACCTGTTTTGGTAAATATGCCAAGTTTTGTTAAGCTTGTGAAAGAAAAAAAAATGGAAAACATTAAAGAAAAATCATGTGAAGATGAAATTAAGGAAGATCTAAGTGAAGATGCACTTAAGCTAGAAGGCATGGCTATGGAAAAAGAATCGAGAAAGGAAGAGCTATTGGATGATGAAATGATTCATGATGATATGGTTGAGAAATTAATTGAAGAAGGACCATTAGTGGAGGCTAAACTGTTAAAGTTGTGGAAGAAAGGGGTAAGGAAAAAATCAAAATTTAAGATAAGGCAAGGAAAGATGAAGATCAAAATAGGCTTACTTCAAGGATATCTACTTAATGTAGGTAGCAATTCACTCTTGCACAAAAAGTTAAAAAGCCTAACTTGGATGAACTACTAGTTAAATTGAAGAATGTTACACTTATTGATCAGGGTAGAGTCATGCTTCAAAGGAATTTACCACAAAAGCTTAATGATCTAGAAAGTTTTTCTATTTCTTGTTCTATTGGTTCTATTTATTTTGAAAAGATTTTATGTGATCTTGGTTCAATTATCAATTAATGCCTTTGTATATTTTTAAAAAATTATGTATTAGAGACTTGAAGCTTTCAAGAACATATGAGCAATTGACTAATAGATCCATTAAGCATATTTTAGGAATGGTGGAAATTAATAAGTATGCATTCCTAGTGGATTTTGTTGTGATGGACATAGCTAATGATAAAGAGATCCCTATTATTTTAGGAAGACCATTCTTAGCTATATCTAGGTCTTTAATTGATGTTCACAAAGGGGAGCTTATTATAAGGTTCAAAGATAAGGAGATTGTATTTAAGTTAGGCACCTTTAGCACCTTAAAAAAGAATAAGTTTTTTATGAATGTTGTGAAGAAAGATGATAATGAAAGGAATGTTATGAATGAGCTAATTTAATTAAACCTAACTAAGAGGAAAAATAGGATGATATATGCTAAAAAAGATGAGAAATTAGTAAAGAAAGAAGTGAAATCAAAGTCATCCGAAGTGAAGAAAAGGAAAGAAAAAGTCATGTTAATGGAACGGTACACACCAATGCTTTAAAACACCATCCTAAAGAGATTCTTATGAAAAAGAAGATGGTTAAATAGATGAATTATTCTACAAAAAAGGGTGTGGTAAATTTACAAGGATAAGGATTTTTTAAAATAGTCAAGCTTGACTATAACTAGTGCTTTGTATGAGGTAACCTAAGTTTTAAATTTCAATTTTGCATACTTAGGACTAGTTTTATATTTCTTTTTGTTAGGAATAGGTAATGCCTTTGGTTTGTTATTTTCTGCTTTTGTAGGTACAAGGATCATAAAGCCTAAGAGATGTGTGGTACATGGATAATTCCTACAATTCTAGATTCAATCTTAGTGAATTAGGGGAGTATCTTTCTTACTTTTGTGCTTTATTGTTCTATTTTTACACATTCAGGACAATATGTTGATGAAGTTGAAGGGATAAAAAATTTGTGTAAATTTTTTTTCAAAACTTTTTAAATTTTTATTTTTGAGCTTAAATTATCATGTTTAAAATCAATAAATTACCTCATTTGTTTATTTTCTCATAATCCAATGATACTAACATTGATTAACTTTGATTATAGCTTTTAGAAAAAAAATGAATGTAGTGAAAGCATGAGATAAGTTCTTGAATTAGTTTATTTATAATTGTGATATTTCCACTTTTTTTTAGCACTTCGTCTTAACTATTTGAGATGTATGCTTGTTTAGTTAAGGTTTATGTAGGTGTGAAGCGACATTGATATTTAAAGTTATATGTTTATTTTAGAATTTGTTTAAGCATCTTTTTAGGCCATCTTTGGATTGTTTCAGCCCTTCAAGCTAACATCTATTTCTTTATCCTTATTCACCCCTTTTAAGCCTTTATATATAGTCATTTCCTTGTTTTTAACTATATGAAATAACCATCTTTTAATTTATTATCTTTATCTTTCTACCTTACCCTATGTGCATATGGATCAATCAATCAAAATATGAGAGCTATGCTACATTTGGATATGAAGGGTGAACTTAAAAAAAAAAAAAGAAAGAAAATGGAAAGAGGATGCAAAGTATGAAGAGGCTGAAAAACAATTTCAAACAAAAAGAAAAAGAATGCTTAAGTGATAATGCATACTATTTAGAGAAAAGTCAAAAAAAAAAAAAAAAGAAAGAAAAATCTAAGTTTCAAGGTATATAATTCTTTTGAAAGATTTCTCATCAAATAAAAAAATCCTAAGTAATGCATGTGTAGGGATTATCAGCTTAAATTTTTCTTTATCCTACCTTAACCCTAACTTTACATTACAAGCTTAATAAAGACAAATTAATCCTTGATTTAAGTGTGGCTACATTAGTGGAAAGAGATGTGATAGTCAAACTTATGAAATTAGTGCATGTTTTGAGGTGATATATTAATTTGATATCTACGTAACTTTAATTGAATGACTTGCAGTGATATGAGATAGACTATTCACACACGCATATGAAAATTACATTTTAAAAGGAACTAACTCTTAAATGAGTCTTGGTTTTTAAATTGTGTCTAAGATTTTTTGTAAGTTATATTATATTCATCATATAATTTTTAAGGAACTTATGAAGATTTGACCATAGGAAGTTTATATGATTTCAAGCATGTCTATTTTAATATAGTAAAGTTCATTTTGCTTGAGGACAAGCAAAAGTTCAAGTTTGAGGGTTTGATAACTCTATTAAATAAAGTTATTTTTAGTGTTTAAATGACTTAACTTTGCTTTGTTTTTACTAAAATAATTTTTTTTTACTCCTAATATGCTTAATTTGCTGTTTTGTAGGAAATCTCAAAGAAAAGATTGAATCTTGGTGAATCTTGAAGAATCTTAGAGTTTCTTGATCAATCATGGATGATTCTTGATACATTTAGAGCAATCTTGCACTATTCTTGATGTGTTCAGGTTGATTCTTGAAAATCTTGAAGTTGGACTGATGAAATTCTACAAGATTTGCTTTGCCGAATCTATTGGAATTAGAATTGATGAATCTAGTTGAAAATATTAGAAAATTCATGCATGAATTATGTAATGGATGTTTGGCTGTGATTATGGATAGATATGTAAATTCAAGTTAAAAGCAAGTCCATGATAGCTTATATAGTGCACATGCAAGGGATTATTAATGGATGACATTGCAGCGAGTCTTTTTTTATTAGCCAATAAAGATGATTTGGAGACTTATGTGGCATTATGACTTGAAAGTTTTGTCCATTCTTGAAAAAGTCCAAATAGCCCTTAATTTTCCTATTTCAAGAATATTTTCTTACTTTGACTAGGAAATTCTAGTTTGGATGGGTATTCTTTCTAAGGGTAGGATTCGCATGAAGATAAAAGAGTACTATTAAAAAGAGGTAGCACATGAGGAGAACATAACTTAGAATTTTACTTTTATCTTCTCCAAGAACTCTTCAACTAAAAGCATAAGTCCAAGATCTAAGAATCTAATATAAGACCAATTGATTTTAAGATTTAAGCCAAATTCAAGCTAAAGCCTAGTTCAGGTTAGAGTTTTTATTCAAGAAGGCTATCAAGGGTTTAAAAGTAATTACTATGCATAGCCACCATCTACCTATCCTTCTAATTTTAAAATTCTTTGTATTCTTATTCTATAAATAGTTGGCTTAGGCATTAGGAAAAATTATGGATGGGGTGATAGACCAATCTTTTGTTTATTATCTTTCTTCTTGTTTTCTTTTAATTTTTTATTGTTCTTAAAACTTTTCTTTACTACAATTTAGTTTGTTCATATTTTTTTTTAGTTTTCAAGGCAAATCAAGTTCTATTTCAAGTTTAAGTTTAAGTTTTTGCTTTTTCAATTAAAATCAATTTTAAATGTATGTGATTTGCTTACTGTTTCTCTTTAATTTGATGTTTACATATTTTAATTAATCTATTTTAGTTTAGTTTCTATATTACTGCTTTGGTATTGATCTAATTTGCTATTATCTAAGTTAGTATTAATTTGGTTAGAATGCATGTTTTTAGGTTTCATTGAATTTGGTTAAGGTTTAACTAAGCTAATTTGTTTAAATTGCATGTTGCTTAGGTTGTTTAGATTAGTTTCAGTTTTAATTCAATTCAAAACATATAGAATTTATCTTTGGGTTTTAGAGTGTTTTTGCATGATTATATGTTTAAGTTACTTTTGCATGATTTGGTTTTTATAATACATTGTTGTTTGCATTCAATTTAAGTAATCTTGTACACTTTGGTTTTAATTTTAGGTTCTTACATAATTTAAGTTTTGGTTAGATTAATTTAAGTTGGTTGCATCTTAATTCAATTAGTTACTTGCTATTTGCATTAATTTAAATTTAATTTCATCTCACTTTATTGTTTTACATGTTTTGAAGTTTAATTACATTATTTAAGTTTTGCCTTTTATTAGTTTTCATAGTAATTCATTCTTATTCTGATTCCTCTAAATATGATAAGGTGAGATAATTTTAGTATTTGATTCACTCTATTTACAATCTTCGTGAAAATGATATTCTACTCATTGTATATTACTTATTTCATTTAAGTTCACTTGTAGATTCTCAATCAAGTAACATTTTTTATACAAACAAAATATTATATTTTTTACATTATTAATATATTATCTTATCATATTTAATATTTTAAATATTAACCAACAACAAATCCACCATCAACAATCCATGATACAATGTTCATGTTTTTAAATTTTCTCTAACTTGATGATTACGTCAAAGATTAAAATGGTTTATGACAATTTCTTTTTGAGTTGATGTTGAGACTTTTCTTTGCCTGTCTTTTTTGTTTTTAACACGTAAACCATGAACTCGAGACTTTTCTTTTAACATTCTGTTCATTTTGGGTTTATTTTGAATTTTTTGTATTACATAAAATTTACAAAAAATCACTAAATCACAAGGGAAAAAAACAAGTTAATTAAAATTCATTTTTTAGTTTAGAATTATTTTATATAAGAAATTAAAATTTTCCCTCAAAAATATTATTTATAATTTTTGATTGATTGATTTTTATTTTTTATTTTCATTTCATTGATTATTAGTAATTCACCATAATTATGGTTAAGATTTGCAAGGTCAACCATAACTTTAAAGGTTAGAAGTGGTGTTAATTATTTTCTTCTATATTATAATTACAATTTCATTCAGAAGTAAAAAAAAAAATAACTATTTAAAATTTTGAATATAAATAATATTGAATTTAAGGCTTTTTTTTTTCATTAAAAGTTAAAGATTATTTATGAAATTTAAATAATTTGTAATGGTGACTTTTTTAATTGAAGTGAAGAAAGAATCTTTAATCTTGTTCTTCTTTGGCTGCATTTTAAGTTATTATCTTTGATATCTACTTAATATCCACTTAAAACAAAATAAAGTAAACTATTTATAAATAGTTGTCACACTTAATTTAATTAAATTATTGAATATTTCTAATTTAAGAATTTATTTTTTATTTTAAAATTTATTATTATCTGATCTAATTATTTATTTTATTATTTCTTAAGAGTGAAAAAAAACTTTTTATTTATGTATATAGTTTTAGAAACTGAATTTAGTTCTAATATTAGGTAAAATGAATTTTTCGATATTTTCTACTCACAATTTAGAAGAATAATTTTTTTATAAATAATAAAAAGCAAAAAAAAAAAAAGCAAAAGAAATAGGCCTAATTGGTTACTAGCCAATCAGCTTAACAGTTAAGAGATTAATATGTTCACTCGAAAAAAGAAAAAAAAAAGATAATTCATTTCCACTTTTTCACAAAGTTTGATGAGACTGATTGCAATACTAGCAGTGTAATTCAAACTTTTGACGGAACATTACTTTTTAAAGTTTGGTGGGGTAGCTGAATTATATTTTAGGGAGAATTAGAAAAAGCTCCCGTCTATTACAAATTTTTATTAATTGGTGCTATCGGAATAAATTATTACATTAAAGGAAATGACAAGTTTTAAATTTATAAAAAAGAAAGAAAGAAAGTTATTTTTACTCTTTTTGATCTTAATTACTGAGTTTGTGTTAGGAAAAAAAACAAAAAAGAAGAAAATTTTATTTTCCTTGCGGTTAGTGTCAAGCTACTTCCCACTCACATTCCCAGCTTTCCTTTTGTCCTTTCCCATTTTAAATTTTCTCAAAGGAAATAGTTTCTCAACACAAACTCAAATAAAACTAAAATTGGATCTCTTTAATTCCTATCTTTGTCTAAAAGGTTTGTTTTCTCTCCAAAATAGCGGAATCTAAGACCAAGTTTGAATCCATGAAGGAGCAGGTCATTGATTACAAGCTTATAACTGTTGATAATTTATTTTTTTTAAAAAAAAATTGTGTGTTTCTTTTTTTTTTTTTTTTTTTGTTTCAAACAAAAGGGTATTTGTGGCTTAGCGGTGTTGTAGGTTCCATTGCATATAATTAATCTCAACCTAACATGAAAACCAACATTAAGATCATCCATGCAAGGTAAATCTTTTATCTTTTTCATTTATGTCTCTTTTGTTGCTTTATTTGTGTTACTAATTTTTTTTACTCATATATGATTATAATAAATTATAAATCTTTCATTTAGATTCATGCAAAAGGGTATTCAAAAATAATGAAATTTGTGCCATATTTGATTGCTAAAAACTTGAAAATGAGAAAATAATGTGAAATTTTTATTTTTTTATTAGAATTTTGCTTTTGTCTTCAAAGAATCCTTCTATTTCCGTTGGTTTTGGGTTATAAATGGTTTGATTATTTGCGTTTTTAGCTATTGTTTTCTATTAGAAAAGGCAAATTTTTTCACCACCTATGTTATAGGATGCAAATTATACTATCTTTAGACCTCAATTGATTGTTGTCTCGGATATATCCAAACTGTTGAAAGTATATGAGAAAAATTTTGCGAAACTTTAAGGTTTTCCATTTTAACATTTTTCGTACAATACAGTCAGAGTTATGGTAATTTGCTATTTCTGAATATTTTGCAGAAGATTTAATTGTACTGGAAGAAGAACTAGAAAACTGTTTTTATAAATCAAAAAAGAATTTGAACTATTAGAATGGTTTTTGTTGGTTTATTATGATGACGGGATTTTTATAGCAAAGAATTTGCTAGAGATTTTTCTTTTTTCCCTAAAGATGGTTAGTGCTTTGGTGCGGTCAAGCATAGGAACTGGGGCGCAAGAGCTAAGAAATTTCTTTGAAACTTTTGAGTTTACGCCCGGTCTATATTTACATACACCCGACTAAATCTTGATTGATTTCCCCGATCGAAAGAAATTAACAATCAAAGGTGGGTGAAATTAAGAGAGAATGGGCGTTTACTTGGTGTTTTACTTCAGCCTGCTACTATGGCTTATTCAACCAGCAACATCGCAAGGAGCAGTCAAGTCTGATTGTCATGCAATCTGTGGGGATGTTCTTATTCGACCCCCATTTTGAACAAAAGCTGGTTGCTATAAAAATTCGTGGTTTAGAGTGACTTGCAACAAAACCAGTAACGGGCTAAAGCCTTTCATCAGTCGCATCAATCTGGAGCTACTCGGTCCGTTTACGTTTGACGATCTGTCAGCGTCAACAATCCGGTAACTTATCTCAATTGCGGCAACAAGGGAAACAATGGCAACACTGCTCCTGCTACTGTCAACCTAAAAGGCAGTCCATTTTTCTTCTCAAGTAGATTCAACAAATTCGGTCAGTAGGTTGCGGCAATTTGGCTACTGTTTCTAGTAATATTCAAACTGATCCCATCGCAGGCTGCCTGCAACAAAGATGTGGCGACCGGACTTCTAAATTAGGAGGCTACTGCAACCATGACAGAAATCATTGATTCTGGGAAGCAAGAATACAACAAGAGATGCACATCTGCTTTCATTTTTGACCCTTCCATGTTTAAGTCATCGGATCCAGATATTGAATTTCCCATGGTTAACTCATCGGGTCCAGATATCGAATTCCCCACGATATAAGCATTGCAACGGTGGAGTGGAATCCCATCAAATGCGATTTGAAAGGTCTTGTTGCAAGTTACTCTAAACCAGGAATTTTTATAGCAACCAGTTCTTATTCCATTTGGGGATGGAATAACAACATGCCCACATATTTCTTCACAACCAAACTCGTTTACTTCTTGCGATTTTGCTGCTTGAATAAGCCATAGTAGCAGGATGAAGTAACGCCCATTCTCTCTTAATTTCTCCTACCTTCGATTGTTGATTTCTTTCTATCAGGGAAATTGATGACGAATTTGCTGGCTGCATATGTCAAATAGATATAGCTCGGAGTATATTCAAAAGGTTCAAAGAAATTTCTTGGCTTTTGCGCCCCTATTTTTTACATTTGATCCCACTAATGCACTAACCGCATATTTGGTTACCGTAATACAGGGGAAATGGAATTTATATTTTGTGAAAATAAAAAAAAAGAATAATAGAATAAAATAGAGAAATTTAACATAAGTGAACTTCAATATAGAATGCATAGGTTGTTACTTAATGGATCATGTCAAAAGGGGGCAAGACCAAAAAAGACTTGGGTGGTCAGCGGGTTGGGAAGGTGTGGGTCGGTGGGCAGGCTACTGAGAAGGGCCTTGTTTTTATTGAGCTTCTTGAAGGTATGGTTCTAAATACAGCACCATAGTGCAATGTGATCTATGATTCTGATCTCACCTGGTGGAAAAAGGTGTGTTTGTTGCTGTTATTTTGCCATGATTCTCTTACTTGTTATTTGCTAAGTGAAACTTTTTGATTTTAGATTCTATATTATTGGTTAATTAAGCATTAGTATTTTCTCTTTTTTTTTATAATATTTATTATTGGTGTGTATTTCAGGACAAAAGTAGAATTTTCAGTTGGTGGACAATTCTTCCATTATATTGGGCAGCACGTCACGACACAAGGATTTACATATATTATGCCATGGTTGGCCATAAATGAGAAAATTCTTCCTCAGTTTACGAAAGGGGAGAAAATTGAAGTTTCAAAAGTGGAGTTATACGAGGTAAATAAATATTCACCTCCATTTAATGAATCATCAAGTGTCCAAATATTGTTACTGATGCCTGATTTTCTAAATTCTTTAGGGTGAGATTTCACCCCCTGATTATCTCAGTGAGAGTGAGCTCATTTCTCTGATGGAGAGGAACGGAATAGGCACAGATGCATCAATACCTGTGCATATAAACAACATATGTGAGCGGAACTATGTGCAGGTTAATAAATTCTTATGCAAAAAATTTAAGTTTATCCTTGTGATATTTAGCTTTTCTATGCAAAATTTTAACTTATCTTTGTATGAGATGGATATTTCATTCTTAAAATGCAGGTACAAGTTGGTAGGAAGTTGGTTCCAACTACTTTAGGCATAACACTGATACGAGGCTATCAATGCATTGATCCAGATCTTTTGCCAGACATTTGCAGTTTCATTGAGCATCAGATTACTTTGGTTGCTAAGGGTCAGGCAAATCATTCTCGTGTTGTGCAGCATGTACTACAGCAATTCAAGCAAAAATTCAGTTATTTTATTCAGCAGGTGAGAGAACTATATGTTGTACTTGCATGCTTAAATAGCATCTTGGGTAAAGTACATGAAAAGCATAGAACGATTGTGGTCATTTGATTTGGGTTGCTAACCATAGAACTTATTTCTAGTAGTCTTACCCAATAGATGGTTCTAAATACAGCGCAATTGTAGTAAGTTTTATTGTTGCTGTTGTTACCACATACTCACTTTTGTGGATGCTCATGGGTATACATTTCATGGATGAAGATTTGACTTGTTTTTATGATTTCTTTTAGATATTATAGCTTGGAATTATTTGTTTATCACTCAACTCGCCCTTCTTTTTCCAGATTTAGAACATGGATGCCTTGTTTGAAGCGCAATTCTCCCCACTATCTGACCCGGACGTGCTCTTAGTAAATGTGGTAAATGTTTGCGGTACATGAAGTACATCTCTACACAACCACAACGTTTGTTTTGTGGTACATGTGAGGAGGTTTACTACCTTCCTCAAAAGGGATCAATCAAGGTAATACCAAAATGCTGGACCTTTTGCAAAATTCATAGTTTTAGTGGAACAATTATCATATGGAACGTTGTACCTTGCATATAAGCCATACATAATTTCTTGTGTCTTTGCAAAATTCATGGATTAGAAGGAAAAGTAGTTAAGCACTCTGATAAATCTCTTTCCTTAGCTTTCCATTTTCTTCTCCCCCCCCCCCCCCTCCTTTTTTTCTTTCATTTCCTTCTGTCCTTGGATCACTCCTAGAATCTATTACTCCATCCGTCCTATTATTTATGTCAAACTAACTCAAGTTTGATCATTATTTTTTGTAAAATCATAAAATTTTAATAAATTTTTTAAAAATAAGATTTACAAATTTTGAATTTCAAAAATTTCAAAACATTTATAAAAATTTTTAATTCAACATATTTTAAAAAAAAAGGGTCAAAGTTGAGTTTTTCTTATCAAAAAAGTTAACAAGGATAAACAAAATGGGATGGAAGGAGTAACACGTAAAAACTTCAGGTGCCTGATTTCACTTCTTTCTCTTCTTGCTCTTGTAAAGAAACCTATCTGAATTGAGGTTGGGGCAACCTGGGGATCTGACTGGACATAAATAAGTTGTCATCTCCAGCCATGCTGATGCCCTGAGTGTAGGAATAGTGAATTTTGTTCGATGTGTTTTTAAGAAATTAATCTTGAAGAAAATTAGAGTCAATTGACCTATGCCGCAAATGCTTTTCAATGGCATGCATCTACTTCATTCAATAGCTTGATGTGCTGTACTCAATATGTGGCAATCTTTTGGATCTTATGAGTTGTTTTGAAAGTTGATCGTTCGAAAAGCCTCAAAAAAGGGGGGGGGGGGGGGGGGAGAGGGGGCAGCATTTCCTTTTCAGCATATGGCTGCACTTTAACACCGCCTGTTGTGACATTTTAATTTTTCTACAGCTGTACAAAGAACTTACATGTCCTTTGGATAATTTCGAACTTTTGATCTTCTCCATGCCTGGTCCAAAAGGCAAGTCATTCCTATTGAGCCTAAAGCAATAAACACAATAATGCTGAAGCAATATATCGCAATAAACTCATATTAATAGATAACAATCAATAATCAACAACACAAGAAAAATAAAGCATACCAACATTTACGTAGAAAACCCTCTAGTGTAGAGGAAAAAACCATGGACCACCAAAAAAATCTCCACTATCAAATAATATGTATATAAAGTTCTTCTCTAGCTAAAACTAGAGCTAATCAATAATTAGAAAGACAATTGGAGAAATCTTACTAAATAGGTGATTCGATAAATACACACTGGATTTATTTTTAGAGAGCTTCAAACCCGATCTTTACCGTTCAAAATGTAAAACTTTGAATCATAAACATGCTAACAAAGTTTTAGCTCAATCAGACCACAGATGACTTTCGTTCAACTAACTCTCCTTTCTTTTTTTTCTCTCTACTTTTCCTAGCTTTTCTTCTTTTGCTTCTTGGTTTGCAACATCACCTTAAAACAACCCCACCTCATTTTATTAAGTAGCTAAGGCATTGTGTAGAAAGAAAGACCAAAGCCCATGACCTTTGATTGGTCCAAAACCACCTCATTTTATTAAGTAGCTAAAGCATTATGTAGAAAGAAAGACCAAAGCCCATGACCTTTGATTGGTCCAAAACTAATTACATGGGTTTGGACCCATGGGAGCACACCAAAGAGCCCATACATAAATGTTGGACAGTACTTAAGCCCAAAAGCTTAAGCTATTAGGTTCTTGGGTCCTTCATGCATATATAGGACTATCTCATTCAAAATTTCTAATGATGTGGGATTCCTTACTCACATGTGAATCATATCCCAACAATCTTGAGTTATGATCCAGTTCCATCTCAACTCCCCCATGCGAGTAAGTCTTATCAAGACCTCATTTGGGCCAAGCAACCTCACATCTTTAGTGCACTTTTGGGCGAAGCCACAGCACTCAACCTTGCACCTAGGTTGTCTCGAGCACATGGAGTTGATGGATGCAGCTAACCTCTGATCTACCAACCTAGGTTGTCTCGAGCACATGGAGTTGATGGATGCTGCTAACCTCCGATCTACCAACAATCTCCTTTAATACCGGTGTTCAAGTACATGAAATTAATGGACACGGCCAACCTCTGATCTACCAACAATCTCCCTCCAACAACATTACTGGTCAGGTTGACTCAACACATTGCCCACTTAGATATTCTGATTCTGTATATTATCATATATTCGCTATATCCAAGTCTAACCTTTTTAATATTGGCATACCGGTGTTCAAGTACATCAAATTAATAGACACGGCCAACCTCTGATCTTCCAACAATCTCCCTTCAACAACATTACTGGTCAGGTTGACTCAACACATTGCCCACTTGGGTGTTCTGCTTTTGCATATTATCATATATTCGCTATATCCAAGTCGAACCTTTTTAATATTGGCGTTCAAGTACATGAAGTTGATGGACGCGACCAACCTCCAATCTGCCAACAATCTCCCCCCAACAACACTACTGGTTATTTTTGCCTAGACTTCATTCTGCCTTGGTTTTTAGCTAAATTTATTAACATTTTTCCAGTCGAGAGTCTCATACTCTGTCATTGGATTGTGACTTTGTGTTCAAAATGTTCCTATTTTACATTTTATTTGCTGATGTGACCATATCTAGTTTTATTAGAAGGCTGTGCCAATTTAGGGCCCTGTGCTTTATAAGAATTGGATGGTTTGCATGCAAGAATAATTAGGTAATAATTTGGTATTCTTCTGTCATAGGAGTCTGTGAATGTAAACATGTTGTTTGTTTCTCTTTACTGATTCCAAGGGTTAACTTTCAAGTATGAATATGCTTTTGTTTGATAGATAAAGAAGAGTCTGCTTGCTTAAAAGCTATTGCTAGAATGTAAATATAGCCCTTTGGCCTTGGGTTGATATTGGTGTAATACCTAAAATTTTGTTCCTTTTGTGTTTTCTGCATGCCTTTGCCATGTATTTCTTTTTGGGAATTAGTCTTATGAATGACATCTTAGATCATTACAAGGTTCTAGATTTAATGTATGATACATCACTTGAGCTTGTTTTTGCCACAAGACTAGACTTGCCACTTTTGAATTTTTGCAGGTTTGGCTGGTTTGTCAACTGCAAAGTATTTAGTGGATGCAAGTCACAAACCTCTGTTATTAGAAGCAAGAGATGTTCTAGGTGGGAAGGTTTTGGCACTATGTTTCATAGAAATTGACACCTATTATATTATTGTATCATCTTCTCATTTCTAAAATCTTATTGTGCATAATATGAGGAGATATCTTACACTTCATCTTTGATGAAGACAACACAATTTTAACTGCAAGATTTATTCAAGGAAGCTTTAGTTATTTTCTGAATTATGGCATGCAGAATAAATTAAATAATGTTTACCATGTGAAACTAAACTGCATTAATGACTAACTTGAGTTTCTGTGGATAATGTCCTTTCTCAAGCCTCCAGTCACATGCAAAAGAAAAAAAAAACTTTTGGTTTAAAATAAATTGTTGATTTTTTTATCAACTAAAATACCTTTAAATGGCTTCTTGTAAAAATTTTAAGCTTTTCCCATGGCATGCATACGTATGTGGTTTAAGGTATTCTTTTCCCTTATCCTTGTCTTCTGTGAGTGATTAGAGTTTTGGTCTTATTTTAAACAGGTGGCTGCATGGAGAGATGATGATGGAGATTGGTATGAGACAGGCCTACATATATTCTGTTAGTATAGATACATTTTTTTGTTTTCTCAGCCTTCCCCATCTGGTCTTTCTCTTTACATTTTTGAAGGATCTACCTTTGTATTTGAAATTTCATGTTCAGTAATTGATTTGATTCTTTATTTTATTTTATTTTATCATCCTCCTTTTTAGTACTTGAAAGTTGTAAATACATAGGTTTGTGGAAATTTTGGACAATATTTCCACCTATTGTTTTCTTCTTCATCTCCTGACTGTTTTATTGTGCCGAACTATCTGATACATTTCAACATCTCTTTTATTTATTTTTTCCTTTCTTTTTGGCAAGTCGGAGCTTACCCAAATGTGCAAAACTTGTTTGGAGAACTTGGCATCAATGATCGGCTGCAATGGAAGGAGCATTCTATGATATTGCAATGCCAAATAAACCTGGAGAGTTCAGCTGATTTGATTTTCCAGAAGCTCTACCTGCACCCATAAATGGTAAACAACTTAAATACATGGTAACTAAAGTTTGTATATGTTTGCACAAATCTATGAAAATGTGTTTTTGCTTTTACAAACAGTAGGAAAATAGAACTGCCTGTTTGTGTACCTGTTTTGATTTAATTGGTTGGCTGTAGACAACACCTTGTTCTAAATGATTAATTAATATTTGGTATACAACACCTTGTTCTAAATGATTAATTAATAGTTGGAACAAGTTCTTCGCTCTTGTCGCCATTCTATCTTATAGGTTAGTCAATATATACCAGTTTGCTATTGATGTTTGTTCTTTCCATTTATGTGTATTTATTGTCAGTCACCCAAATTGCTCATCGCCTTTCCCTTAGTTTCCTTTAATTGTTTGTCATAGTAGAAAATATAAGACTGAAGCATTAGTTGTCCTCATTAGGTCCTGGTAATCCAAGATTGTTTAATTTGGGGCTTCTTAGGACCAACCTCATATTCAAGACAGGTTTCTCCACTTATTGCTAATTGATTTTAAGTTGTATGCCTTTTAATTGAAGATTATTGTTTTGCTTTCTTGAAATCTTGAACTCTGAGAGTTGGGCCACTTTTGGAACTACACTAGCTTGTGGCAGAATGTTGACTTTCTCGGTTTATCAAGTTTTCATTTATCAAATTGGCTCTGTTTCAGCATATTCAATCCAAAAGGGATTCTAATGAACTCACTCTTTTGCGTATGAACTTTCCGGACTCTTCATATAGGAAATGAGTCTTTCGGTGTTTCTAAGTCTGCCAATGAGCATGTGAATGAGAACAGCTCATAACGGTTTGGTGTAAGAGTTTTGGGAGGATGACCAATTATAATTTCTTGATCTTTCAACGGTGGGTTTTCTTCTCGTTGTGGCCATGGTAGGAAATTCGCAAAAGCTCTTCATCTGTTATTTCTCTATGTTTGCTTGTTCCCTGTTTCAATTCTTTAATCTTTTTTTCTGGTGTGATTGATACAAATCCCTAGATTGTTTGCTTGAATTTTCGTTCTGTAGGGTTTTGATCTAGGAATAGATCTCAGCTTTTGTTATTATTTATTTATTTTTGCCTTGTCCATGTATGTAGGAAGCCATGCCTTATTGGGGGCTGAATTACATTCCTCTTTTAGAATGTGTCTGATCCATATTACTGTTGGACCCATTGGGGTGATTGGGAAACTTTGTTTTGCCCTTATCATTTAAATTTGTGGAATTTTTTCTACAGACGCTGAATGCCAGGACTAACACCTATGAAAGTAAAAAATTACAATTTGCATCTACTTTGCTTATATCTCCTATCAATGTAAACTGAAAGGGATATGGGCCATTTTGAAGAACAATGAAATGCTGACTTGGCCTGAGAAAGTAAAGTTTGCAATAGGACTCTTACCAGCAATGCTTGGTGGACAACCTTATGTTGAAGCCCAAGATGGTTTAACTGTTAAAAGAGTGGATGAAAAAGCAGGTATGCCGGTTATTTTTTTGACAAAATTCTCCTTTCGAGGCTATTAGCACATACATAAATGGTATAGCTGCAAGTTTGGCTGGTGTCTGAGTGGTGAGCTTAGTTCATCCTGATAAAAAAACTTCCCAAAAAGAGCCTCGTCAACGTTAAGTTTTGCTCATATAATGGCGCAATTAATTTGCTGTCCTGTGGTTGCATGCATGTATGGGTCTGGTACAGAGTTTTAAGCCTTTACCAAATACATGATACTTTTCTTGCTTGAGAAAGGTGCATAAGAGTATAAGTATAATAGAGTAACAATCCTTACGCCTGGATTTGTTTGAAGTCACTCGGGTTCCCTTAGGAGTCTCATTTCTGTACTATATTCATAGTATTAAATGTGTGCATGACTGTCCATTGATTTTAGTGCTGGTGCTTCATTTTATATGAGTGAAACATGAAATATCATGATGCTAAACTTTTAGATGGGAGAAAAGTATTGCCGAAGGCTTCTAAGAAAATGGAAAAAGGAAGAGGGAGAGGGAAAGGGAGAGGTGTGAATTTATGAAATTGTGTAAGAAAAGAAACTTTAGAAACCAAGTTGCCTTGTGCGGAGTTATATTTAGTAGAATGAACTTTTGTAGGTGATGCAAAGTCTATCAGTTAATGTATGCATTACCCTCCACATTCATTTAAACAATGCCCATGCACATTCATTTAAAGAATGCCCATGTGTCATTGTCAATGAATCTGGTATGAATTGCTTTAAGTAGCAAAAAATTGTTAAATGATTAAAAGTAAAGAAAACTGGTTTCATCATTTTCTATTTCAGGGCATACCTGATCGTGTGACTGATGAGGTGTTTATTGCCATGTCAAAGGCACTGAACTTCATTAACCCCGATGAACTTTCAATGCAATGTATATTGATTGCTTTGAGTCGATTTCTTCAGGTATAGTTCCCTTGTTTGCCTGCCCCACTGGTTTTATATTTATAACTTGATTATGTTGGATACAGAATCAGCAACAAAATCATTAAATGATCCATGGTTGAATTTTACTTGAAACAGAAAACTTATGCCATATGTCTATGGTAGTGACATTATTGTGTCACAAAGATCTATAAATATGAAACTTGGACACCTCGATTAATACATCATTATTAGATTAACAGACAGGTAATTTTAATTTTGGTGCACTGGATGTTCTCCAATCACTTTGAGATTGCATGTTTTCGTGTACTCTGATATTCTAGAATCTAGAAGCATCTACAGGTGGTGATGCTTTTGTAATTTGTACTGCAAATAAGGTTCATTGAATATACATTTGTTGGATAGTCATGTTCATTCATTTTTATACAGTCAAGGTTATACAAAATAGAAGGAAAACAAGCTGTTACAACATTACACTAGCTTGCTAAGAATATATGAAAATCCAACAACAGGAGAAAAATGGATCAAAGATGGCATTCTTGGATGGAAACCCTACTAAGAGGCTTTGCGTGCCTATTGTTAATCATATTGAATCACCGGGTGGTGAGGTCCGGCTTAATTCATGAATAAAGAAAATAGAGCTCAATGATGATGGAACTGTGAAGAGTTTTCTTCTAAATAATGGCAATACAATTGAAGGAGATGCTTACGTAATTGCAACTCCAGATATACTCTGTTTCCTATTGAATAGTACTATTTAGCTTTACTAGATTACCAGCTTCTCTAATAATAGCTGATGGATGTAGAACTTGTCAGTTGATATCCTCAAGCCACTTTTGCCTGAAGATTGGAGAGAGATTTCATACTTCAAGAAATTAGATAAATTAGTTGGAGTTCCAGTTATCAATGTTCAAATATGGTTAGTGTGAGAAAACACTTATTTATAGCTGATTGTAATATTGTAATCTGTATATTTATATTTGTATCTCTAAAATTAAGCATTTGTATCCCTAGAATTAAGGATAAAAAATTAGGATAGACAATCCCTCAATTATAGGATCAGTTTTTTAAGAAGATTTAGTTTTCTAATTTAGCCCCTAGTTAGTTGTATATAAACTTAAGTTTCTTGTATAATTTTTTATGAGCAATTTTTCAATATACATTCAGTTTTTTCTCTTAGTATTTCACACATTTTAATTTCTTAGTTTTTCCACATGATATCAGAGTTTTCGGCTCTTCTTAGGAAGCAAAATTTTCAGCCTTCATTGTTGACTTCTATTTTAGGCCTTCATTGTCGAATCCTATTTAGGCCTTCATTGTCAAACCTTGTTAAGGCCTCCATAGCCATTCTATTTTTCCCTTCTTTAGCCTTCATTGCTAAGAGTCATTTTTGGTTATATCTTAAGACTTGTTTCAGTTCAAAAAAAGATATCACTACCACCTAATTTGAAGAAATGTCAACTGAAAAAATCACCGGAGTACTACAGATGTCTCAGAAACAAGAAAAATTCGACAGAGAAGAGATTGAAAAGCTGAGAAACCTATTGAAAACCATTGAAAAGCCTACTGTGGTATGTTTCTTGGGTAAGGTCTCTAGTTCAAGTAAAGCTTCTGGTTCTCATAGATTAAATGTTGCGGTTAAGCCTATTACGAATTCTTGGGTCATTGACTCATGAGCCACAGACCATATGACACATTTCTTACAGAAGTTTAGTACATATACCCTGTGTCCTAGTAATAAAAAAATTATTGTTGCAGATGGTTCACTTACTACAGTCGTAAGATTAGGAGATGTTGAAGTTAATCCTTCATTTGTTCTCAAAAATATTCTTCATGTTCCTGGATTGTCTACTAATCTGATATCTATACAAAACTTACCAGAGATATGAATTGCAAAGTGACTTTTTATCCCTCTTATTGTGAATTTCAGGACCGGAGTCCAGGGAAGAGGATTGGACTTGCTAAAGAGAAAGATAGATTATCCTATCTTGAGATATCAAATAACACAAGTAATATCAAGAACAATTTACCTTTGTCATTTCTTTCTGAAAAATCTTTTAATAAAGATAAAATCTAGCTTTATCATTTTCATCTTAGACATCCTTCTTTTGGAACTTTGAGAAACAAGTTTCCTTCTTTGCTCAAAGGATTAAGTGTTGAAGATTTTCATTGTGATGTTTGTGAACTTGCAATGCACAGACGTGTGTCTTTTCCAATTTGTAATAAAAGAAGTTCTACTCCCTTTTACTTGATTCACATGACATTTGGGGTTCTTCTACAATTTCTAATATTTCTAGTGCAAGATGGTTTGTTTCATTCATAGATGATTATACCAGAGTCTCTTGGATTTTTTTACTTAAATCCAAATCAGATGTGAATAGTGTGTTTTTAAACTTCCAAAACATGATCCAAAATCAATTTGGAGTGAGAATCAAGAGATTTAGGTCTAATAATGCAAGAGATTATTTCAACCAAAGTCTATCTACCTATTTCCAAAAGGAAGGGATTATCCATGAGTCATCATATGTTAATACTCCACAATAGAATGGAGTGGCAGAGAGAAAAAATAGCCATTTACTAACCACAATTCGAGCCTTCCTTTTTCAAGCAAATGTACCCAAATCTTACTGGGGGAAAGCTGTTTTCACTGCCACACACATTATAAATAGGTTACCTTCAAGGGTTTTGGGATTTAAAACTCCTATGGAATTACTCTCACAATTCTATCCCAACCTTAATACCACAAATAACCTCACACCTAGGATATTTGGTTGTACGTCATTTGTTCATGTTCAGAGTCATAATAGGGGAAAGTTGGACCCAAGAGTGATTAAATGTATCTTTATGAGGTATTCATCAACTCAAAAAGGGTATAAGTGTTATCATCCTTTTACCAAAAAATTTTATGTGTCTACAGATGTCACTTTTGAAGAAAGTAAACCATTTTTTACTCAACCTTATCTTCAAGGGGAGACTTCATTCATGGAAGATAAGGATAAAGACTTCTTTTTGCTTGATTTGTCCTTTTCTTGAACGTTTTCACCCATTAATTCTTTTGAGTCAAAACCTGTTTTTGCTAAGCCCAAGTCAAACATTGAATTTGAGTTTGAACTCATTCCAAATACAGAAGATGTAACAAAAGATAATATTGTTTGTAGACACCCAATTGGGTCCGGGCCCAGATCAATTGGGCCTGGCCCAAATGGGTAAGGCCCATTTCAATCCTGTATTTTTTTTTTCTTTTCTTTTTCTTTCTTTTATATTTTATGTATTTTTATATTTATTATTATTATGTATTAATATATGTATATATGTATTTATTTATTTTTTTTATTTAGAATAGATTTATATGTATATAGTTATATATTTATTATTATATTATTATTATTATTTTTATTTTATTTATTTTTGTATTTTTATTTATCTAATTATATATCTGTTATTTTTTTATTTATCCTATAATATATCTATTTTTTTTATTTATCTGTTCTAATTATCTATTATTTTTTTATATTTATTTGATTTTTTTTTGGAAGGTTGAGATTGAAGCTGAAGAATCCTACTGGGAGTGGGGATTCAATCTAAAGAGTCCAATTGGATTCAAAGACTGAATCCCCGTCCAAGGAGGAGTTGGGATTGATCAGAAACTCCTGATCAATCCCTATATAAAGCACCTCCTGGAACAGAATGAAACACACAGAAAACAGAAGCAAAAGCTACTGATTGAGAGAATAGGGGTGTTTAGAGAGCTAAGGAAAAGTTTAGGAGTGTTCTGGCAGTGAGAAAAATTTTTTAGAAAAATTTGGCGAAAAAAATTTTCTGAAAATTTCTGGGAAATTTCCAGATTCCGGCGAAAATTCCGGCGACTTTTGAATTTTCCGGCGACAATTCCGGCGAACTTTGAAGTTTCCGGCGACAGACCCAGTTTCCGGCGGAGAATCCCAGAAACCGGCGACCATCCGGCCAACTTCCGGCCAATTTTCGGCGAAATTCCCAGATTCCGGCGAAATTTCCAGAATCCGGCACCGGCGTTCTTCAAATTCTAGAGAGAAGGCAGAGAAGAAGGGAAGAAGAGAGAGAGAGGGGAGGAACGGTCTGCTGAAAAACGGAGGAAGGTGCCTTTTATACCCTCCCAAAACGACGTCGTTTTGGCTTTAAGTTAATAAGAGGATCCGCGCGTTTTGTCGAACCCGACCCGACCCGAAGCGTCGACCCGCGCGTTTCAGCCCCTCCGAGCCGAGCCGAGCCGAGCCGAGCCGAACCAAGCCGAGCCGCGATCCGAGCCGCTAAAGGTTTTTTTTTTTTTTTTTTTTTTGAATTTTTGAATTTTTTTTATTTGACTTTGATTTTGATCTTGATTTTTTTTTTCTTTTTTTCTTTAATTAATCCGACGACGGAGCCTCTACAAGTAAAAACAGTAGTTTTTCTTGCATACTCCTGAGGTGAGGGAATTTTCTCAATTTTCT
The DNA here is from genome assembly GCF_047325235.1 of Durio zibethinus. Classification (NCBI taxonomy): domain Eukaryota; kingdom Viridiplantae; phylum Streptophyta; class Magnoliopsida; order Malvales; family Malvaceae; genus Durio; species Durio zibethinus. The sequence goes on along the minus strand of NC_143188.1, from coordinate 14,379,761 downwards.
GCTAAAAGTATTAGAGTCAATTGAGAATAATTTTCGATAATTAATTACTTGGCTGATTTTGATTTTTTTTTCTTTAATTAATCCGACGACGGAGCCTCTGCAAGTGAAACAATAGTTTTTCTTGCATACTCTTGAGGTGAGGGAATTTTCTCAATTTTCTGCTAAAAGTATTAGAGTTAATTGAGAATAATTTCCAATAATTAATTGGATGATTTTGATTTTTCTTTAATTAATCCGACGACGGAGCCTCTGCAAGTGAAACAGTAGTTTTTCTTGCATACTCCTGAGGTGAGGGAATTTTCTCAATTTTCTGCTAAAAGTATTAGAGTCAATTGAGAATCATTTCCAACAACTAATTACTTGGTAAAATTTTAAGGCTTTTGGATAACACAAATTTAAGCTGGTACCATCTTTTGATGGGCGTTGTGAGGGTGCTACAACCTTCCTCACACGTAACCGAACTCCCGAACTTTGTTCTGGTTAGCAGACCTGAACCTATTCTTTTAGGGACCCTCAAGCTTAGGTGTTCCCTGAAAGGACAGATTCCTTAGGTGGCCAATCGCACCTAGATAAAAAAGATTGGTGGCGACTCCCTAAAGTCAATGTCTGACGATAGATCCCCGGATCTAGACGTTATGACAGCTTGACGACTCCACTGGGGACCTTGAGAGTCAGGCCAGCAAATAATTTGTGTTATCCAAAAGCTTAATAAAATTGAACCTTGTTGTATATATGTGTTGTTATTCATTCATGTATATTTACCCTGTTAATTATGTCATTCATGTGCATATGCATAACATGAGCTCTACACCCGAGCTCTGTCCCTCTAGGAGGGAGTAAAGTACCTATTGCTTTCGTGAGGTCTAATGCCTCCGCAGTGGCTAGCGAAATACTCCCACTCAAATTGAACCTTTTCCGCTTGTAGCCTGTAATGGGTGAGGATTAGGGTGCCTTACTAGTCTGTGATGGACAAGGATGTAAGGAACAATTTGAGGACCTTTAGACTCTGACCTTAAAACCGCATGTAGTGAACTTTAAGAGTGCCTACACCTAGGATAGAGCCCTTTCTACCCAATAATAGATATACCCTGAAATTAGGACACAAAAAGGTTGTTTATCTAATCATTTTGATTGCTTAACTTTGTGTATTATTTTTTGTAACACTATGCATCACTTTCATTTCATTCATGAAACTAACTATGTTGTTTGTCTGATTGTATGCATCCGCATTACTTTCATGACCATGTTTTAACACAATCATTTGCATTCATTTCAACTA